>NC_086445.1:835448809-835567355 GCF_028390025.1 Pseudophryne corroboree
GGTAGTCCACGGCTGTAGCTACCTCTGTGTCGGCACTCGGCAGTCCATCCATAATTGTATACCACCTACCCGTGTTTTTTTTTTTCTTTCTTCTTTATACATACATACTACATCTCATTATCATCCAGTCTATATTAGCAGCAGACACAGTACAGTACGGTAGTCCACGGCTGTAGCTACCTCTGTGTCGGCACTCGGCAGTCCATCCATAATTGTATACCACCTACCCGTGGTTTTTTTTTTTCTTTCTTCTTTATACATACTACATCTCATTATCAACCAGTCTATATTAGCAGCAGACACAGTACGGTAGTCCACGGCTGTAGCTACCTCTGTGTCGGCACTCGGCAGTCCATCCATAATTGTATACCACCACCTACCCGTGGTTTTTTTTTCTTTCTTCTTTATACATACTACATCTCATTATCAACCAGTCTATATTAGCAGCAGGCACAGTACGGTAGTCCACGGCTGTAGCTACCTCTGTGTCGGCACTCGGCAGTCCATCCATAATTGTATACTAGTATCCATCCATCTCCATTGTTTACCTGAGGTGCCTTTTAGTTGTGCCTATTAAAATATGGAGAACAAAAATGTTGAGGTTCCAAAATTAGGGAAAGATCAAGATCCACTTCCACCTCGTGCTGAAGCTGCTGCCACAAGTCATGGCCGAGACGATGAAATGCCAGCAACGTCGTCTGCCAAGGCCGATGCCCAATGTCATAGTACAGAGCATGTCAAATCCAAAACACCAAATATCAGTAAAAAAAGGACTCCAAAACCTAAAATAAAATTGTCGGAGGAGAAGCGTAAACTTGCCAATATGCCATTTACCACACGGAGTGGCAAGGAACGGCTGAGGCCCTGGCCTATGTTCATGGCTAGTGGTTCAGCTTCACATGAGGATGGAAGCACTCAGCCTCTCGCTAGAAAAATGAAAAGACTCAAGCTGGCAAAAGCAGTAGCACCGCAAAGAACTGTGCGTTCTTCGAAATCCCAAATCCACAAGGAGAGTCCGACTCCAATTGTGTCGGTTGCGATGCCTGACCTTCCCAACACTGGACGTGAAGAGCATGCGCCTTCCACCATTTGCACGCCCCCTGCAAGTGCTGGAAGGAGCACCCGCAGTCCAGTTCCTGATAGTCAGATTGAAGATGTCAGTGTTGAAGTACACCAGGATGAGGAGGATATGGGTGTTGCTGGCGCTGGGGAGGAAATTGACCAGGAGGATTCTGATGGTGAGGTGGTTTGTTTAAGTCAGGCACCCGGGGAGACACCTGTTGTCCGTGGGAGGAATATGGCCGTTGACATGCCTGGTGAAAATACCAAAAAAATCAGCTCTTCGGTGTGGAAGTATTTCAACAGAAATGCGGACAACATTTGTCAAGCCGTGTGTTGCCTTTGTCAAGCTGTAATAAGTAGGGGTAAGGACGTTAACCACCTCGGAACATCCTCCCTTATACGTCACCTGCAGCGCATTCATAATAAGTCAGTGACAAGTTCAAAAACTTTGGGCGACAGCGGAAGCAGTCCACTGACCAGTAAATCCCTTCCTCTTGTAACCAAGCTCACGCAAACCACCCCACCAACTCCCTCAGTGTCAATTTCCTCCTTCCCCAGGAATGCCAATAGTCCTGCAGGCCATGTCACTGGCAATTCTGATGATTCCTCTCCTGCCTGGGATTCCTCCGATGCATCCTTGTGTGTAACGCCTACTGCTGCTGGCGCTGCTGTTGTTGCTGCTGGGAGTCGATGGTCATCCCAGAGGGGAAGTCGTAAGCCCACTTGTACTACTTCCAGTAAGCAATTGACTGTTCAACAGTCCTTTGCGAGGAAGATGAAATATCACAGCAGTCATCCTGCTGCAAAGCGGATAACTGAGGCCTTGACAACTATGTTGGTGTTAGACGTGCGTCCGGTATCCGCCGTTAGTTCACAGGGAACTAGACAATTTATTGAGGCAGTGTGCCCCCGTTACCAAATACCATCTAGGTTCCACTTCTCTAGGCAGGCGATACCGAGAATGTACACGGACGTCAGAAAAAGACTCACCAGTGTCCTAAAAAATGCAGTTGTACCCAATGTCCACTTAACCACGGACATGTGGACAAGTGGAGCAGGGCAGGGTCAGGACTATATGACTGTGACAGCCCACTGGGTAGATGTATGGACTCCCGCCGCAAGAACAGCAGCGGCGGCACCAGTAGCAGCATCTCGCAAACGCCAACTCTTTCCTAGGCAGGCTACGCTTTGTATCACCGCTTTCCAGAATACGCACACAGCTGAAAACCTCTTACGGCAACTGAGGAAGATCATCGCGGAATGGCTTACCCCAATTGGACTCTCCTGTGGATTTGTGGCATCGGACAACGCCAGCAATATTGTGTGTGCATTAAATATGGGCAAATTCCAGCACGTCCCATGTTTTGCACATACCTTGAATTTGGTGGTGCAGAATTTTTAAAAAAACGACAGGGGCGTGCAAGAGATGCTGTCGGTGGCCAGAAGAATTGCGGGACACTTTCGGCGTACAGGCACCACGTACAGAAGACTGGAGCACCACCAAAAACTACTGAACCTGCCCTGCCATCATCTGAAGCAAGAAGTGGTAACGAGGTGGAATTCAACCCTCTATATGCTTCAGAGGTTGGAGGAGCAGCAAAAGGCCATTTAAGCCTATACAATTGAGCACGATATAGGAGGTGGAATGCACCTGTCTCAAGCGCAGTGGAGAATGATTTCAACGTTGTGCAAGGTTCTGATGCCCTTTGAACTTGCCACACGTGAAGTCAGTTCAGACACTGCCAGCCTGAGTCAGGTCATTCCCCTCATCAGGCTTTTGCAGAAGAAGCTGGAGACATTGAAGGAGGAGCTAACACGGAGCGATTCCGCTAGGCATTTGGGACTTGTGGATGGAGCCCTTAATTCGCTTAACAAGGATTCACGGGTGGTCAATCTGTTGAAATCAGAGCACTACATTTTGGCCACCGTGCTCGATCCTAGATTTAAAGCCTACCTTGGATCTCTCTTTCCAGCAGACACAAGTCTGCTGGGGTTGAAAGACCTGCTGGTGAGAAAATTGTCAAGTCAAGCGGAACGCGACCTGTCAACATCTCCTCCTTCACATTCTCCCGCAACTGGGGGTGCGAGGAAAAGGCTCAGAATTCCGAGCCCACCCGCTGGCGGTGATGCAGGGCAGTCTGGAGCGACTGCTGATGCTGACATCTGGTCCGGACTGAAGGACCTGACAACGATTACGGACATGTCGTCTACTGTCACTGCATAGGATTCTCTCAACATTGAAAGAATGGTGGAGGATTATATGAGTGACCGCATCCAAGTAGGCACGTCACACAGTCCGTACTTATACTGGCAGGAAAAAGAGGCAATTTGGAGGCCCTTGCACAAACTGGCTTTATTCTACCTAAGTTGCCCTCCCACAAGTGTGTACTCCGAAAGAGTGTTTAGTGCCGCCGCTCACCTTGTCAGCAATCGGCGTACGAGGTTACATCCAGAAAATGTGGAGAAGATGATGTTCATTAAAATGAATTATAATCTATTCCTCCGCGGAGACATTGACCAGCAGCAATTGCCTCCACAAAGTACACAGGGAGCTGAGATGGTGGATTCCAGTGGGGACAAATTGATAATCTGTGAGGAGGGGGATGTACACGGTGATATATCGGAGGATGATGATAAGGTGGACATCTTGCCTCTGTAGAGCCAGTTTGTGCAAGGAGAGATTAATTGCTTCTTTTTTGGTGGGGGTCCAAACCAACCCGTCATATCAGTCACAGTCGTGTGGCAGACCCTGTCACTGAAATGATGGGTTGGTTAAAGTGTGCATGTCCTGTTTATACAACATAAGGGTGGGTGGGAGGGCCCAAGGACAATTCCATCTTGCACCTCTTTTTTCTTTAATTTTTCTTTGCGTCATGTGCTGTTTGGGGAGGGTTTTTTGGAAGGGCCATCCTGCGTGACACTGCAGTGCCACTCCTAGATGGGCCAGGTGTTTGTGTCGGCCACTAGGGTCGCTTATCTTACTCACACAGCTACCTCATTGCGCCTCTTTTTTTCTTTGCGTCATGTGCTGTTTGGGGAGGGTTTTTTGGAAGGGACATCCTGCGTGACACTGCAGTGCCACTCCTAGATGGGCCCGGTGTTTGTGTCGGCCACTAGGGTCGCTTATCTTACTCACACAGCTACCTCATTGCGCCTCTTTTTTTCTTTGCGTCATGTGCTGTTTGGGGAGGGTTTTTTGGAAGGGACATCCTGCGTGACACTGCAGTGCCACTCCTATATGGGCCCGGTGTTTGTGTCGGCCACTAGGGTCGCTTATCTTACTCACACAGCTACCTCATTGCGCCTCTTTTTTTCTTTGCGTCATGTGCTGTTTGGGGAGGTTTTTTTGGAAGGGCCATCCTGCGTGACACTGCAGTGCCACTCCTAGATGGGCCAGGTGTTTGTGTCGGCCACTAGGGTCGCTTATCTTACTCACACAGCTACCTCATTGCGCCTCTTTTTTTCTTTGCGTCATGTGCTGTTTGGGGAGGGTTTTTTGGAAGGGACATCCTGCGTGACACTGCAGTGCCACTCCTAGATGGGCCCGGTGTTTGTGTCGGCCACTAGGGTCGCTTATCTTACTCACACAGCTACCTCATTGCGCCTCTTTTTTTCTTTGCGTCATGTGCTGTTTGGGGAGGTTTTTTTGGAAGGGACATCCTGCGTGACACTGCAGTGCCACTCCTAGATGGGCCCGGTGTTTGTGTCGGCCACTAGGGTCGCTTATCTTACTCACACAGCTACCTCATTGCGCCTCTTTTTTTCTTTGCGTCATGTGCTGTTTGGGGAGGGTTTTTTGGAAGGGCCATCCTGCGTGACACTGCAGTGCCACTCCTAGATGGGCCCGGTGTTTGTGTCGGCCACTAGGGTCGCTTATCTTACTCACACAGCTACCTCATTGCGCCTCTTTTTTTCTTTGCGTCATGTGCTGTTTGGGGAGGGTTTTTTGGAAGGGACATCCTGCGTGACACTGCAGTGCCACTCCTAGATGGGCCCGGTGTTTGTGTCGGCCACTAGGGTCGCTTATCTTACTCACACAGCTACCTCATTGCGCCTCTTTTTTTCTTTGCGTCATGTGCTGTTTGGGGAGGGTTTTTTGGAAGGGCCATCCTGCGTGACACTGCAGTGCCACTCCTAGATGGGCCCGGTGTTTGTGTCGGCCACTAGGGTCGCTTATCTTACTCACACAGCTACCTCATTGCGCCTCTTTTTTTCTTTGCGTCATGTGCTGTTTGGGGAGGGTTTTTTGGAAGGGACATCCTGCGTGACACTGCAGTGCCACTCCTAGATGGGCCCGGTGTTTGTGTCGGCCACTAGGGTCGCTTATCTTACTCACACAGCTACCTCATTGCGCCTCTTTTTTTCTTTGCGTCATGTGCTGTTTGGGGAGGGTTTTTTGGAAGGGCCATCCTGCGTGACACTGCAGTGCCACTCCTAGATGGGCCCGGTGTTTGTGTCGGCCACTAGGGTCGCTTATCTTACTCACACAGCTACCTCATTGCGCCTCTTTTTTTCTTTGCGTCATGTGCTGTTTGGGGAGGGTTTTTTGGAAGGGACATCCTGCGTGACACTGCAGTGCCACTCCTAGATGGGCCCAGTGTTTGTGTCGGCCACTAGGGTCGCTTATCTTACTCACACAGCTACCTCATTGCGCCTCTTTTTTTCTTTGCGTCATGTGCTGTTTGGGGAGGGTTTTTTGGAAGGGACATCCTGCGTGACACTGCAGTGACACTCCTAGATGGGCCAGGTGTTTGTGTCGGCCACTAGGGTCGCTTAGCTTAGTCATCCAGAGACCTCGGTGCAAATTTTAGGACTAAAAATAATATTGTGAGGTGTGAGGTATTCAGAATAGACTGAAAATGAGTGGAAATGATGGTTTTTGAGGTTAATAATACTTTGGGATCAAAATGACCCCCAAATTCTATGATTTAAGCTGTTTTTTAGGTTTTTTTGGAAAAAAACACCCGAATCCAAAACACACCCGAATCCGACAAAAAAAATTCGGTTAGGTTTTGCCAAAACGCGGTCGAACCCAAAACACGGCCGCGGAACCGAACCCAAAACCAAAACACAAAACCCGAAAAATTTCCGGCGCTCATCTCTATTAATAACAGGAACCAGGATCAAGAGCACACTCTGGAACTAAGAGAACAGAGCACTAACATGCAGACTGGGCTGCATCAGACATTGCACTGACACCAGACTGCCCCAGAATGCTCCCAGAAATACCCTGTGATCTCCTGGGATTGGTGCAGCCTGAATTGCTAGCCTCTGCCCTCTGATTGATCCTTAGAGATCATGTGCCATCGAAGATGGTGGCACCCACAGTCCAGCGCTGCCGGGAGAGAGCTACACAGCACCCGCTTCTCCCCTCTTGCCTGAAGACCTCAGACCAGCCAGCCGCCGCCCGCTCCCGCCAGCCGTCTTCTGCCCACTGCAGTGCCGCCAGTGAAGGAAGCGAAGCGTCCAGAGAGGTAAGCTCCGGAATCCCCGCCGCCAGAGTCCCGCGGCCCATGACAGAACCTCTTGTAAAACACAGTACACGGGCAAATCTTGAAAAATATCAGTGTCTATTCTTCAACAGGTAGATCTTACTAAGTTTGGGGCTCATTTACATTTGGATGCAAGTCATTTTTATGACACCCCTCTCAGATGTAGCAGTACTAGTCCGCACTTATAGGTATTTCTTCACATCTGTCAAAAAAATTCCAGGGATATAAATGAGTAAGCATTAAGGCCATATATATTAAGACTGGAATATCAAAGGAAAGATAGTTAAATTTAGGTATACAGGTTGAGTATCCCATATCCATATATTCCGAAATACGGAATATTCCGAAATACGGACTTTTTTGAGTGAGAGTGAAATAGTGAAACCTTTGTTTTTTGATGTCTCAATGTACACAAACTTTGTTTAATACACAAAGTTATTAAAAATATTGTATTAAATTACCTTCAGGCTGTGTGTATAAGGTGTATATGAAACATAAATGAATTGTATGAATGTAGACACACTTTGTTTAATGCACAAAGTTATAAAAAATATTGGCTAAAATGACCTTCAGGCTGTGCGTATAAGGTGTATATGTAACATAAATGCATTCTGTGCTTAGATTTAGGTCCCATCACCATGATATCTCATTATGGTATGCAATTATTCCAAAATACGGAAAAATCCCATATCCAAAGTACCTCTGGTCCCAAGCATTTTGGATAAGGGAGACTCAACCTGTAATAAGATTGTAAAGAAATGAAACTCTTACAGTACTACATACACCATTCATATGAGGAATGTAATGTGTCTAGCCTGTGTGCGGTGTCTATAAGGAGTTCCGATGGTGTGTCTAGCCCTACTGGATGTTGGGGTGTTTCCACTTTTATTTTGTAAATGTGCTGTTCTCTAAAATGCTGCTTAGGTCTCTCCAATTCAAAATGCAATTTAAAATGTTGGTTATTTTCATTGAGAGATAGCTACACTTAAAATGGAACCATATTGTCACGATCCGGGTATCTGGACGCCATTACCTGCCGTTTAGGTGTCTTCTGAGACTGGCCCAGCGTTCCAAATCCGGATCTCATCTGTGTCAACACTCTGCACATCCCTCCTGTCATTCTGAGACACTACCACAGCGGCGCCATGTTTGAATCCAACATGGCGTCTCCCGTCCTCCGCGGCCTCCGCCACCGTTACTGTGTTATTGCTGCAGGTTCTCAGAATCATGTATCATGCCTGCCGCGGCCTCTGCTGCCCTCCAAGTGTCTCAGCATATAACTGTTATATAGCGTCTCCTGCCCTCCGCGGCCGGCGCCGCCATTATCACTATGTTTGCATATATCATTCCAAACCAGGTTTTCCCTCCAGGTTCCAGCATGGGCGCAGCCATGTTGGATTTGATCACATGCTCCAATTCCTCCAATCCACCATCTCTGGAATCTGCATAATTGCCCAGCCAATGCCTGCATAGCAGCAGGTATAAGTATCCTGTGTCTGGGCCAGATAGAGGTCAGTGCTTTGAATGTCATACCTTGTTCCAGTCTCTCTCTCCTGTGGCTTGTTTTTCCAGGTTCCAGTTCCTGTCTCCAGCATCCACAAAGAGACCCGCACCTGCTTTCCATCTTGCAGTGCAGCCTGACTCTACAGCCTTCCGTGGCTGTCCAGTTTCCAGCTATCTACTATCTGCTTCCAAGCAGCCAGCTTTCTACTGATTCCAGCTTCTACCAAACACCGGTGCTGATCCAGCGGATCCTATCTTACCAGCAGTATCCACTACCACCGGTAACCATCTTTCAGCTATTCTGTTTCTACGCTCCCTAGCATCTCACATCATTCACTCTGTGTTTTATCACCTGGCTGATTCCATTCAGCATCCACTCTGCATTTCATCACCTGGCTGATTCCACTCAGCATCCACTCCGTGTCTTACCACCTGGCTGGTTCCATCCAGCTGATACAGCAGCATACTCAAGTTACAGATTCACCTGCTACAACTACTGGCATGTTCCTTGGCTATTTCTACAACTACAACCAGGCCTGGTAAGGTGATTCCATCAAAGGACTTTTACATCTGTTCTAAACCTACCAGTGCTCTGAGAAACCTTCTATGGTTATGTATTCCAGGAACTGTGTTATTTGCCACTGTCTTTGCTAAACTTGAATACTGCTTGTTATCACACGGAGTCTGTTAATAAACTTTTATTTTGAATTTTAAACTGGTTGTCATGGTCACACCTTCGGGTAATCATTCTGCACTTACATGTCCAGGGGTCTGATTAAACCTCCCAGGTTTAATTTCATCTCAGCCCTACAACTGAGGCTTCCTCTCGTCAGCCTAAACCCTCAGTTGTGACAGTAAGCACTGACCATATGAATCCAGCCGGAGACCAGGATCAAGCGGCTAGACCTATGCAAGAACTGGCAGCCAGACTCGAACATCAGGAGGCTGCACAAGGTCACATCATCCGCTGTCTCCAGGATTTCTCTACTCGGCTGGATGGGATTCAGACGACCCTCCGTGGACCTGACACGTCTGATGCGTCCACCACAGTGACTCTAGCTGTAACCCCACCCACCTTACCCATTTCCATACCACGTCTTCATCTTCCAACGCCAGCAAAATTTGACGGATCTCCAAAGTTCTGCAGGGGCTTTCTCAACCAATGCGGAATCCATTTTGAGCTTCAACCTGGCAACTTCCCCAGTGACCGTACCAAAGTTGCTTATATTATTTCTCTCCTCAGTGGCTCAGCCCTTGATTGGGCATCACCGTTATGGGAGAAGTCTGATCCCCTGCTGTCCTCCTATACTGACTTTATAGCATCCTTCAGGCGCATCTTCGACGAGCCGGGCCGGGTTTCCTCTGCTTCATCTGAGATTCTCCGTCTACGCCAGGGAACACGTACTGTGGGACAGTATCTTACACAGTTCAAAATCCTGGCATCTGAACTGGCCTGGAACGACGAGGCCCTGTATGCTGCATTCTGGCATGGCTTGTCAGAACGCATTAAAGATGAGTTAGCTACCAGAGACTTACCTTCTAAGTTGGATGAGCTAATTTCACTATGCACGAAGGTTGATCTACGGTTCAGAGAGAGAGCAACCGAGCGAGGAAGATCATCCGTTCCTAAATCTTCTGCTCCTCCTCCTCGTCAACCATCTCCATCCAAGGATGAGCCTATGCAAATTGGTCGTTCCCGTCTATCTCCCGCTGAGCGCCGAAGACGCCTCTCCGAGTCTCTATGTCTCTACTGTGCAGCTCCGTCGCACACTATCAACGCCTGTCCCAAACGTTCGGGACTCCAGATCCTAGCTCGCCAAGGAGAGGGCAGGCTAGGAGTAATGATCTCCTCTCCATCTCCTCATGATTGTAACCTCCCAGTGTCGCTCCAAATTGCTCAACGTTACAGGAACGTCATTGCCCTCCTTGATTCCGGAGCAGCTGGGAATTTCATAACCGAAGCTTATGTTAAACGGTGGTCCCTACCCACCGAGAGACTGTCCTCGTCCATCTCTTTGACTGCCGTGGATGGCAGCAAGATTTTTGACGCAGTCATTTCCTTAAGAACTCTTCCAGTTCGTCTGAGAGTGGGAGTTCTTAATTCTGAGTATATTTCTTTTCTAGTGATTCCAAGAGCCACACATCCAGTGGTTTTAGGCCTTCCATGGCTCCGTCTCCACAACCCATCGATTGACTGGACGACTACGCAAATACTGGCATGGGGTCCCTCCTGTGCTGAGACTTGTTTAGCCAAAGTTCTTCCTGTTTGTTCTTCCTTCCCCAGGTCATCTGATGTTCCACCTCCTCCATATCAAGACTTCACGGACGTGTTCAGTAAAGCCTCTGCTGATATCCTTCCTCCTCATAGAGAATGGGACTGCCCAATCGACCTCATTCCAGGGAAGGTTCCACCGCGAGGCCGAACTTATCCGTTGTCTCTGCCTGAGACACACTCCATGGAAGAGTACATCAAAGAGAACCTGGCGAAGGGTTTCATCCGACCATCTTCTTCTCCAGCCGGCGCAGGCTTCTTCTTCGTTAAGAAGAAAGACGGTGGTCTGCGTCCGTGCATCGACTACAGAGGTCTGAACGACATTACTGTCAAGAACCGATGCCCTTTACCCCTGATTACAAAGCTCTTTGATAGAGTTAGTGGTGCAACCATTTTCACAAAGCTGGACTTGAGGGGTGCCTACAATCTCATCCAAATCCGTGAGGGCGACGAGTGGAAGACCGCCTTTAACACCCGTGACGGACATTATGAGTACCTCGTCGTGCCCTTCGGATTGAGCAACGCTCCAGCAGTCTTCCAGCACTTCGTGAATGAGATCTTCAGGGACATCTTATACCGCCATGTCGTGGTTTATCTAGATGACATCCTCATCTTTGCTAATAATCTAGAAGATCATCGTTTCTGGGTAAAGGAGGTCCTTTCCCGTCTCCGTGTCAACCACCTCTATTGTAAATTGGAGAAGTGTATGTTTGAAGTTAAAACCATTCCGTTTCTAGGTTACATTGTGTCCGGTTCCGGACTAGAGATGGATCCTGAGAAACTCCAAGCAATCCAGAATTGGCCTATACCCTTAACCCTCAAAGGGGTCCAGAGGTTCTTAGGGTTCGCCAATTATTATAGAAAGTTTATACGAGACTTTTCCACCATTGTGGCGCCTATCACTGCATTTACCAAGAAAGGTGCTAATCCGTCCAAGTGGTCCGAAGAAGCTACGCAGGCCTTTCACCTTCTGAAGGAACGGTTCATCTCTGCACCAGTTCTGAAACAGCCCGACACCGACTCTCCTTTTATCTTAGAGGTAGATGCCTCCTCCGTTGGAGTAGGAGCGGTGTTATCCCAGAGGGCCAAAGATGGACATCTACATCCTTGCAGTTTCTTCTCCCGGAAGTTCTCCCCAGCTGAGCGCAACTATGCCATTGGCGATCAGGAGTTGCTAGCCATCAAGCTCGCTCTGGAGGAGTGGAGATACCTGTTGGAGGGAGCTTCTCATTCAATCACCATACTTACTGACCACAAAAATCTTTTATATCTCAAAGGCGCACAATGTCTGAACCCTCGTCAGGCCAGATGGGCACTTTTCTTCTCTAGGTTTGACTTTAAACTCCAGTTCTGTCCGGGTTCTCAGAATCGTAAGGCCGATGCCCTTTCCCGCTCATGGGAGCAAGAAAATGAGTCCGAGTCTGCAGACAAGCATCCTATTATTAATCCGTTGGCATTCTCCACGGTAGGGATGGACTCTATGTCCCTGCCAGGGAAAAGTTTTGTTAAGCCAGTTCTAAGGAAGAAGCTCATGCATTGGGCCCACGCTTCCCGCTTTGCTGGACATACAGGCATTCAGAAAACCCTGGAGTTTATCTCTAGGTCCTACTGGTGGCCAACTCTGAAGAAGGACGTTATGGAATTTATTGCCTCCTGCCCAAAGTGTGCCCAACACAAAGTCTCCCGCCAGTCGCCTGCGGGGCAACTGGTTCCATTATCTGTTCCCCGTCGACCATGGACCCATTTGTCGATGGACTTTGTTACCGATCTACCTATCTGCAACAAGTTTAATACCATCTGGGTGGTAGTTGACCGGTTCACCAAGATGGCACATTTCATCCCTCTCACCGGTCTTCCGTCAGCTTCCAAGTTGGCTCAAGTGTTTATACAAGAGATCTTCCGACTTCACGGTCTTCCTGAAGAGAGTATCTCGGATCGTGGAGTACAATTTGTAGCCAAATTTTGGCGAAGTTTGTGTCAAGCCCTCCAAGTCAAGTTAAAGTTTTCCACAGCTTACCATCCTCAGACCAATGGTCAAACCGAGAGGGTGAATCAGGACTTGGAGGCCTTCCTCCGTATATATGTGTCTTCCTCTCAAGATGACTGGGTTCAACTCCTTCCTTGGGCCGAGTTCAGCCACAACAATCAATACCATTCCTCATCTTCTTCGACACCATTCTCCATTAATTATGGATTCCACCCTAAAGTCCCAGAATTTTAACCGCTTCCCGCAACTTCTGTTCCAGCAGTGGATGTCACCTTGCGTCAGTTTTCAAATAACTGGAAGAACGTCCGCGCAGCCCTGCTTAAAGCCTCATCCAGGTATAAGAAGTTTGCTGATAGGAAGCGTAGAGCGGTTCCTGCTCTCAAGGTGGGTGATCGTGTGTGGTTGTCCACGAAGAATTTGAGGTTGAGAGTTCCCAGCATGAAATTTGCACCTCGCTACATCGGTCCCTTCAAGATTGAACAAGTCATCAATCCTGTTGCCTACAGATTACAGTTACCACCCTTCTTGAAAATACCCAGGACATTTCATGTTTCCTTGTTGAAACCGCTGATCCTGAATCGGTTTCATTCCGCACTCCCTCCGGCTCCCAAAGTTCAGACTCAATGGGGAGTCGAGTACGAGGTGGCCAAGATTTTGGACTCACGTTTCCGTTACGGTCAGTTACAGTATCTCATTGACTGGAAGGGCTATGGTCCTGAAGAACGCTCTTGGACCAATGCCTCAGACGTCCATGCTCCTGCCTTGGTCCGAAATTTCCACTCAAAGTTTCCTTTAAAGCCTAAGAAGTGTCCTGGGGCCACTCCTAAAGGGGGGGGTGCTGTCACGATCCGGGTATCTGGACGCCATTACCTGCCGTTTAGGTGTCTTCTGAGACTGGCCCAGCGTTCCAAATCCGGATCTCATCTGTGTCAACACTCTGCACATCCCTCCTGTCATTCTGAGACACAACCACAGCGGCGCCATGTTTGAATCCAACATGGCGTCTCCCGTCCTCCGCGGCCTCCGCCACCGTTACTGTGTTATTGCTGCAGGTTCTCAGAATCATGTATCATGCCTGCCGCGGCCTCTGCTGCCCTCCAAGTGTCTCAGCATATAACTGTTATATAGCGTCTCCTGCCCTCCGCGGCCGGCGCCGCCATTATCACTATGTTTGCATATATCATTCCAAACCAGGTTTTCCCTCCAGGTTCCAGCATGGGCGCAGCCATGTTGGATTTGATCACATGCTCCAATTCCTCCAATCCACCATCTCTGGAATCTGCATAATTGCCCAGCCAATGCCTGCATAGCAGCAGGTATAAGTATCCTGTGTCTGGGCCAGATAGAGGTCAGTGCTTTGAATGTCATACCTTGTTCCAGTCTCTCTCTCCTGTGGCTTGTTTTTCCAGGTTCCAGTTCCTGTCTCCAGCATCCACAAAGAGACCCGCACCTGCTTTCCATCTTGCAGTGCAGCCTGACTCTACAGCCTTCCGTGGCTGTCCAGTTTCCAGCTATCTACTATCTGCTTCCAAGCAGCCAGCTTTCTACTGATTCCAGCTTCTACCAAACACCGGTGCTGATCCAGCGGATCCTATCTTACCAGCAGTATCCACTACCACCGGTAACCATCTTTCAGCTATTCTGTTTCTACGCTCCCTAGCATCTCACATCATTCACTCTGTGTTTTATCACCTGGCTGATTCCATTCAGCATCCACTCTGCATTTCATCACCTGGCTGATTCCACTCAGCATCCACTCCGTGTCTTACCACCTGGCTGGTTCCATCCAGCTGATACAGCAGCATACTCAAGTTACAGATTCACCTGCTACAACTACTGGCATGTTCCTTGGCTATTTCTACAACTACAACCAGGCCTGGTAAGGTGATTCCATCAAAGGACTTTTACATCTGTTCTAAACCTACCAGTGCTCTGAGAAACCTTCTATGGTTATGTATTCCAGGAACTGTGTTATTTGCCACTGTCTTTGCTAAACTTGAATACTGCTTGTTATCACACGGAGTCTGTTAATAAACTTTTATTTTGAATTTTAAACTGGTTGTCATGGTCACACCTTCGGGTAATCATTCTGCACTTACATGTCCAGGGGTCTGATTAAACCTCCCAGGTTTAATTTCATCTCAGCCCTACAACTGAGGCTTCCTCTCGTCAGCCTAAACCCTCAGTTGTGACATATAAGTATGGCCTTCATATACGTATATATAAAAAATTGATGGGTATAAGTATGTATTAATATGAGCTGTAAATAGTGGTTTCATGTATAAGAATCAAACTGTAAGAAATGTATTTCAGTTATAACGTGTAAGTGCTTTTAATGATTGCTTTCCAGCAAGTTGAAACAGCTTCATTAGTAACAGATGCTGTGTAAATAAAACAATGAGTAGCGCACGGAAGGGTGTATATAGGGGATGTGTAACGCCAGGAAATCCAGCCCTCTGACAAAGTGTATGCGAAATGCGTTAGGGCGAGATTCCCTGAAGTCACCAGGTGCAATGTCTTTCACCCAACTCACTCCTACTGTGGTCAGACATATCCGAGCCAGCTGTGAGAGAGCTGGCAGCGTGGTACAGGTATCCGGGAGGAGGAAAGCGGGGAGTGATTGGAGCATTGCCTGGTGCAGTATGATGTTTTAGCCATGTGGTAATCAGCCCACAGAGATTGTTTTTACGCTACGGGAGAGGATAACCCTGAGAGATTATTTACCTGTAATTCACAATAAATCTTTTAAATGCACAATGGAGTGCTACCTCTTCTGTTTTTACCAGAAATTGTCACCGTTTGGACATCAGGTTTGAGGAGGTTTAGCTGCGGTTTACCTGCTTGATTGAATATCGGATGGACATTGTGCTTTATAAATTGTAAAAAGGTGGAAGGACGTCTTTTGCCACCTTACTGTGATTTTATATTGTTCCTTTAAGCGCATTATTGGGCGCAGAGTAATTTGTTTAAAAGTGTGATTACTTTCTCATCTCCCTGAAATGCTTTTTCAAAAGTAGGCAAGTATGATATAGAGACTCTAGAGCAGAGGTTCTCAAACTCGGTCCTCGGGGGCCCACACAGTGCATGTTTTGCAGGTCTCCTCACAGAATCGCAAGTGAAATAATTAGCTCCATCTGTGGACCTTTTAAAATGTGTCAGTGAGTAATTAATACACCTGTGCACCTGCTGGGTTACCTGCAAAACATGCACGGTGTGGGCTCCCGAGGACCGAGTTTGAGAACCTCTGCTCTAGAGTATATGACAGGTTAATGAGGGGGATACATATAGTAATTAGAATTACACATATAAGCATAGATATGTAAAAAAAATGATACATGTTGAGAACTAGCTAGTTCCTATGTTTTAAAAATACTTTGAGATTGTTTCAAGCTTTAAATATTTTGGTTCTATTTTAAATAGGTGATTAAAACTTGTATTAATAATGCAGAGCAACCTACTACACCAGTAGTTCCCAAATGCGGTCCTCAAATTAACCCAACGGTTCTAAATTAGTGTTATTTAATTATCAGGTACCATAGTGAGAACCAACATTATACAGTTATACTCCAAATGGGTTAGTCTACTTACTCTGTTGGTGGTGCACCCTAGAGTTAGAATTGTAACTGGCAACAAGGAAAGTAAAGGAAAACTCTTTTTGTTGGGGCACACTTGGAAGCAGGGACAATTATTCCTACTTTTATCTATATCATGACTATTTTATACCATTTAGCAATTTGATATAATTTTATTAAAAAGTTTCTAAAAGAGAATATTAGAAATTGTTTCATTAGAACTATTTAAGTAAAATCCTCTTGACTTCAGTAAACAGTACATTTTATTTGGGTTTCAGAACCTTAGACAGGGATACTATATACAGTTCTATCCCAGAACATATCCCAAATTACTTAAATTAGCCATACACTAAACAATTATCATTCTAGTTGGCTGGTTGGAAGGATAATCTGTTGGTGTTTGAAAGTGGATGATAATCTGTTGTTTGCTGTCACATGCTGGAGAATGGATACTCCAATTAGCAGGAGTAATGGCTTGTTTGATTTCTCCCAACTACAGTAGTTGGACAATAATCGTTTCAGTGTAGCAGGAAAATTGGACACTGGCCTGATGCTGGAAGGTATTGTGGAGGGGGACCTCCAGTTTGCGGGGACAATGTCTATGATTTAAGCAACCCAGGGTGGTTTCCCACACTGATTTTGTGGTATCCAGTAGTGGGCTGTTACGCGCTAGTGCTGTTTAGAAAATTGGTGGGGGACAACCATACATTATTTTTTCAAATTACAGGTCCCAGCTGGCCCTGATGCCATTAACTCAACCATCAAACTGTTCAAGCTGTAATAGAAGAAATTCCATAGACAAATTGTTTTACTAATGAAATACCAAGTGCCTTATGTATGTGAGATGCAGTCATGGTTCCGAGCCAGGTGAGTTAGCCCTATTTTACATGTGGTGATAATTTAAAAGGCAAAACCAACCTGGATAAAAATATGTGTTAACCCCATCACTGCTGAAGGTTTTCTCACATTTGTGCTGAGACCATCAGAATCACCTTTAGTAATGTACTACCTACACAAATTATACCTTTTTTTTTTTCCGTAAGACTTGGTATTTTCAGTAAGTACCATTAGTCCTTTTACCATACTTCCCAACTGTCCCGATTTTCGCGGGACAGTCCCGTTTTTTTGGGACTGTCCCACCCACGGGCCGCAGTGTCCCGCGGTGGGGGTCAGTTGGGAGGCTCTGTCTCTCGCTGCCCTGCTTAGCAGAGCAGCGTCTATTCACGAAAACGGGGAGTGACTCGCGATCACGGACCCTCCGCAAAACCACGCCCCTTTCCCATAGGCCATGCCCCTTTCCCATAGGTCACACCCTCTTTTTGGGTGCGGGCGCGCTGCGCACGCCAAAATATCCCTTTTTCAAGTTCTTAAATGTTGGGGTGGTATGCTTTTACTCATTGTAACCTGTTAAACCCCATTGGACAAAAAATAGTTTTTTATGGAAATTTCAAGAAAGGGAACCAAAAGTAAACTTTATTTTCATCTTATTAAAACCACGAAGAAAAACTTTGTGGTTTTCATTTAGCCAACAAACTACCTTTACAATATAGGAAAAAGCAGGATTCTATGGGCCGAATTCAAATGTTTTTTCCAAAGCATTGGGCAATATTGTAGGTGATAACCAGACAGTAGCTGCTAAAAGGGCCACATAATATTATATGTGATCGAAGATAACAAAAATGGCAGCGCTTAAAAGAGAATGATTGGATTGATATAGGTTAAAATATATAACAATTTATTTTCTCAATGAACACAATTTCATATTTAAAAGACCATTATCGCATCTTTGTGCCAAAGTAAATTAAAAATATATATAAAATACAATGTAATATACACCTTTTCCACTACCTTATATATCTGTTTGTATACAGACCAATGGTGTCTGTTCCTAATAATTGTCCCTCATATGTCCACAAGTCTTTGTAAGAGGCATAAAGTGCGACACAGTTCGATAAGGTTGATATATTTACCGGTCACCATTTAGAGGTAGGAAAGTTTCCATTAAAGTGAATCTTTCTTGGATTATTCAGCTCTGGCCTCATTGGATAGGTGAATGCCACTGTTGTCCTCTTTGGTATGTGCTATAAGTGGAACGCTGTTAGTTGTAAATCCGGGGCTGGTTCAGACACCTGAAGTCGCGGCCCGTGGAGTTTGGATGGTGATAAGGAGTACCCCGTTTTGCGAGACTCTGTAAACAAGAAATCTTCTGGATGTTTAAACTGGATTCACTGTATCCGAATGGGTTAAATGAATCAGTGGAACTTAACACAGTACTTTAGAATACTCCTTCTGCTCTATTTGTTGCTAGTTTTCTGGATTCGATGCCTTTGTAGCCCCTAAAACTCCCTATGCCCCTCGCTATGTCTCCAGATTTATTTTAATATTTTCATCATTAAAAAGAGCTACTGAACTTTAAAATAATATACAAAAAAAAGCTGTAAAATGTGTTGAAGTATGATAGAGATATAAATAAACATATCCTCTGTTTATAATTAATAATTTTTTAATTGTTTATTAATAAAATGTTTTATTTCAATATGTTTAGGGCATTCACATGATAATATCTGTTTGCCTTGAGTTGCCATAAGATAAGGGCGGAAGCGAGATGGGATGAGCCTTTGTTTTTGAGTTACTTTCGCCCTCATAGACTCAGAACATTCTCTTGAGAAGTTATGACAACAAGAGCGGAAATGAGACCGGGATATTGTCCCTCCCGCTGTTAGAGATCTCCAACCACAGAGTTATTGTAGAGATGTGGGCGGAAGTTAAATCAGTATACGGCTTGCGCTGTTTCCTTCCGCCCTTAGAAATCACTACATACGTAAACCCATCGGGACTGTTTTGTTCTCTGCTTGCAATCGATGTGATTATGAGGTCAAGTTATAGATATTGTTTTTATTTGAATTGGATCCCCTTCTCTCCCAGTTCCCCTTTTCCCTTTCTCTATTTGTTTCCCCTCCATGCATCTGATCATGTGATCCACAAGCACCTGATCATATGACCAATAGGATCGGTGGCTATACATATTGGTTGTATTAGAGGTATTGTAAACTGTTGAAACTGCTAATATTATATAAAATACACAAACCAGTGATTTATAACCTCTCTCCACTAGTTATAAAATCATTGTTTCTAATGTGTTTTATGTCTCCAATGAAATATCTATTGTTAGAGTAATCATGGAGTCATGCGTCTGGATTACTAGGTCACATGACCGCTACAATAAGGATAATAATAGTAACTCAAATGAATGAAATATATGAAATTTTATTATTTTAATAGTGATTTGTGCTATACATACATGTTTGCCTCCATTTACTGTATATATATATATATATATATATATACATACATACATACATACATACATGTGTGTGTTTGAATGTATGTATACATGCTGAAGTGGAATTTAATTCCAGGTGTAACAATTAGCAGCCATATTGTTTTAGGTACCCCAGTATCTGCACCAGCATGACACCTTTGAAAAAGCTGGGAACCCACAGCGAAACGCGTCAGACACGCTGCACCCCAAAATTTGATTGGATTTCCACTTGAACTTTCCTTCTGGACCCTTTTCTTATTACCTTAACCAGACCTGCACCAACATGTTGAATATGGATGGAAAAATCCAGGGTCACCACTAATACAGCTGCAGATCCATTGCTACAGGGGACTCCTGCTACTACAGCTTTTGCCATCTGTTGTTTGCAGACACCCCATTTCCCAAGTTGGGTAAGCAACGCACAGCCAGGACCCACCATCTGCAACTTGTGTTTTAATTCACATCCCAAGGTCTTATTTAAAGGAACACTGCCAATAATTCCGCCAGAGTGTGGATGTGGAATTCTCCAACAATAAGGGGTGACTATTACATGCCATTGCTCATGCACTTTGTTTTCATACCTTTTTATTGGTTGCTTCATACATAATTTTATGTATGCATAGATTTCTTTCATGGATACTATGTATATCATACACTAAAATAGTATTTTAAGAAAAATGAAATTACTTTTTATTCTTATTATTTTTTAATAAATATTTAAATTCAATTTCACTTCACTGTAAATTCAGTTCTTTCCTCAAGGAAGCTCTGTGTTGTGTTTGTTTTTGTTGTTTACATTTTACAGGAGTGACTATCCCTTTGTTTTACACAGCAGCTTGGAGAAGTGAGCCCACTGTAGCGCCTGTCTTTGAAATACCAGCTTATTTCTCTCTTTCCACACTCACACGGGGAGGATGCTAGGGAAGTAATGAGTTAGGAGTGTAATGGGCCGGACAGTGAAGGAAGGTGGAGGCTGGACTATTAGTTCTCTACCAGCCTCCCAGAGGGAAGATGCTAGGGAAGTAATGAGTTAGGAGTGTGATGGGCCGGCTAGTGAAGAAGAGGTGGAGGCTTGGCTATTACTTTTCTACCATTCTCTCATGGGGGATAATGCTAGGAAAGTAATGAGTTAGGAGTGTGATGGGCCAGCTAGTGAGGGGAGGTGGAGGTCAGACTATTACCTCTATACCATCCTCCCATGGTGGGAGGTCACTAAGGAAGTATTGAGTTAGGAGTGTGATGGGCTGGCTAGTGAGGGGAGTAGGAGGTCGGACTATAACCTCTATACCATCCTCCCATTGGGGGAAGATGCTAGGGAAGTAATAAGTTAGGAGTGTGATGGGTTGGCTATTGAGGGGAGGTGGATGCTGGACTATTACTTTTCTACCATCCTCACACGGGGATAATGCTAGGGAAGTAATGAGTTAGGAATGTGATGGGCCAGCTAGTGAGGGGAGGTGGAGGCCAGACTATTATTTCTAAACCATCCTCCCATGGGGGGAGGATGCTAGGGAAGTAATCAGTTAGGAGTATAATGGGCCAGCTAGTGAGGGGAGGTGGATGCTGGACTATTACTTTTCTGCCATCCTCCCACAGGGATAATGCTAGGGAAGTAATGAGTTAGGAGTGTGATGGGCCAGCTAGTGAGGGGAGGTGGAGGCCAGACTATTATTTCTAAACCATCCTCCCATGGGGGGAGGATGCTAGGGAAGTAATCAGTTAGGAGTATAATGGGCCAGCTAGTGAGGGGAGATTGAGGCCAGACTATTACTTCTTTAACATCCTTCCACAGGGAGGATGCTAGGGAAGTAATGAATTAGGTGTGTGATGGGCTGTCTAGTGAGGAGAGGTAGAGGCTGGACTATTACTTCTTTACCATCCTCCCATGGGAAGCATGCTTGGAAAGTGATGAGTTACAGTAGGAGTGTTATGGGCCGGCTAGAGAGGGGAGGTGTAGGCTGGACTATTACTTCTCTACCATCCTCCCACGGGGAGGTTGCTAGGGAAGTAATGCGTTAGGAGTGTGATGGGCTGGCTAGTGAGGGGAGGTCAAGGCCGGTCTATTACATTTTTACCATCCTCCCACAGGGGATAATGCCAGGGAAGAAATGAGTTAGGACTGTGATGGGCCAGCTAGTGAGGGGAGGTGAAGGTTGGACTATTACCTCTATACCATCCTACCATGGGGAGGTCACTAGGGAAGTAATGAGTTAGGAGTGTGATGGGCTGGCTAGTGAGGGGAGGTGGAGGCTGGATTATTACTTTTCTACCATCCTCCCACGGAGGAGGATGCTAGGGAAGTAATGAGTTAGGAGTGTGATGGGCCGGCTAGTGAGGGGATGTGAAGGCCAGACTATTGCTTCTCTACTATCCTCCGACGGGGGAGGATGCTAGGAAAGTAATGTTAGCAGTGTGATGCTCCAGCTAGCAAGGGAGGTGGAGGCCGGACTATTACTTCCCTACCATCCTCCCATGGGGGAGGATGCTAGGTAAGTAATGAGTTAGGAGTGTGATGGGCCGGCTAGTGAGGGTAAGTGGAGGTCAGATTATTACTCCTATACCATCCTCCCATGGGGGAGGATGCTAGGGAAGTAATGAGTTAGGAGTGTGATGGGCTGGCTAGTGAGGGGAGGTAGAGGATGGACTATTATTTCTTTACCATCCTACCACGGGAAGGATGCTAGGGAAGAAAATTAGTAAGTAGTATGATGGTCCGGCTAGTGAGGAGAGGTGGAGGCAGGACTATTACTTCTCTACCATCTTCCCATGGAGTTGGATGCTAGGGAAGTAATAAGTAAGGAGTGTGATGGGCCATCTAGTGAGGGGAGGTGGAGGCCGGACTATTACTACTCTACCATCCTCCTACAAAGGATAGAGATGTAATAAGTAGAGAGTGGAAGGGATGGTTATAAATAAAGAATTGTATTGTTCTCAAATATACTAGATACTGTATAACACTTTAATTATAAAATAAGTTTAATTTATTATAAAGATTTTGAGGTAGTTGGAGTCTTTTTAACACTTCTAAAGGATATTTGCAATAGTATTTACTATATCCATGTAGTTAGAAGTAGGTATATGATTTCTAACTTTTTCAGAGTTAAATGTAAAATACGGTCCAGTGGTACTGATGATGGCACTTGCAAGCACTGCCTACCTTCTCCTGTATTCAGGGTGTCCATTGATCTTCTTGATGTGCCATAAAGATCTAATTATGCCTGTACTTGAGCAGGTTTGCTTGTAAGAGAGCTCCAGGATCCAAAATATCCTAACAAAATAACAATTGTGACTTATTTTTTTTTTAAAGTAAAAGGAATGCATCAGGACACAATGATGAAACTTGCTTGTACACTGAGGAACTCATTAAGGATTCCTACTAATCAGGTCAAAATTTCCATCACCAGAAATGGAAAACAAATGTCCTTTAGTCCCACAAAGCAGGGTATGCCCTCTGAATGTATATTTTCCATCCAATTAACTCATTTAAATAATTCAAGTCCCCCCAAAAAAATATATGAATGTGTGTGCAAAACCGCAGTCGGTGCACTTAGACCTTATTCAGTAAGAATTGCCTTTTCTGCTAAAAATCAGTTGCTGTGATCAAGTAGTTACCGCCCAGAAATAGAGAAAAAAATGCCTATTGCAGAAATTGCAAATGCATCACAATATGCAGGCTGATCGCAAAAGCATGCAAAATTACTGGAGCATCGAAGATTTTTCCTATCTGTGCCAGGCATTGTCGTCCACAATTCTTGCGAAGTGGAAGTGGAAATCGCTGAAATCAGAGGCCCTCCTTAAAAACAACTGGGTTTTTCAGACACGCCCAGAAAACGTCAGATTTCCACCCAGAAAACGTCAGATTTCCACCCAGAAAACGTCAGGTTTCCACCCAGAAACGCTAGTTTCCAGTCAGTCAAACAGCAGCTTCTTTGGAATCACAATCTGTACACATTTTTGTTACTATTTTTGCACACGTATGCGCAATGCGAATGCTGCACATGAGCAGTCGTTTGATAATTGGGCAGATTGTGATTCTCAAATTTTACAATCCTTAGTGAATAAGGGGTCTAATTCAGACTTGATCGCTGTTGTGCGAAATTGCACAGTGGATGATTATTGAATGACTGTACATGCATGTGCAGCACAATGCGCAGGCGCAAGCCCAAACAGCGACAGAACGGTGCAAAAATTTTGATCGCTAGGCGTACACAAAGTGATTGACAGGAAGTGGACGTTTCTTGGTGGTAACTGGCCGTATTATGGGAGTATCAGGAAAAACGCAGGCGTTCCCAAGCGTTTCAGGGACCCTGTGACGTCAGCACCGGCCACGATCAGCCTGTTTGTATTGCACTGTAGTAGTAAGTCCTGAGCTATACACAGACTGGAAAAATTATTCGATGGTGAGTGAGTTGCGAACGGATTTGCAGATGTCCACTGTCTGGCGAAGTTTTCGCATGGCGTACGCATGCATTCGCACACATGCACGGGTCAGGTTTTCACTCTCTATTGGCTGCAACTAGCTGATTGCAGACCTCTGCAAATTTGCAGAGGAGCAATCATGTCTAAATTAGGCCCCAGGTCCTTAATCTGCTTTCACCATTAAATGCTCCCCACTGGCCCACATCACAATCGTTGTGTGCTAAGCCATCTCGGCTGCAAATATTTGCAAATTGAGTACAAAAACAGGCATGACTTACTAACATCATTTTCACTGTGTGTTTGTAAATCTCTTAGGCTAATTAGTCATAGCAATACAACTGCACATATAACATGTGTTGGTAATGCATGTTAAATCCATGTAAACATATGTGAAAATAAGTCATTGTACTAAGCAAGACTACACACATTCGCATACCTCCCAACAAGAAAAAAAAGGGGATGTTTAAAGAAGCGCCATCCATAAAGAAAAGGTGTAATTATTTGATTTATTCAATAGATCACATATGTATTGACATACCACAAATATTAATCGCAATATCCCCCCCAGCAATAGACATGTATTAAGCAATTAAAAAGGTCACGTGCATTAATAACTGATTTCAATTTATCCAATGATAACTGAACAGCTGTGAATATATAACCAGGAGGAAAAGCGCTTTTCAAAAATTAAAATGAGTAAAAAATAAAAAAATAAAAATGATAAAAGGTCTATAATGATAAGACTATCCGAAAGGAGCCAACACTGCACCAGTCTTTTTTGGTTCCACAATGGGCTTGAATCAGACTCTTTATGATAGGAATTACAATGTGGCAAGCATTTCCAGGACAGTTCAATTTAAGCAGATTCCTGCTTCAACAGTTCCATATGTTAAGATACCCCTCACCTGTCGTTTAAAGATGAATACAAGTGAATTGCTGTATCGGGGTTAGAAATCTCCTATGCAGGAGTGATGTACTTTAAGTTGAATGGAGTCGTGGTTAGCAGATGTCTGTAAGAAGCTGGAATGATGGAGCTAGCCGCATCCGTATGTGATGACTGGCAACCACCTGTGTCTACTGGTCTGCTCGTGCTGCTGCACTGACGCCAGCTGTCAGTACGGAGCGCTAAAAGCCTGTGCTGTGGCTCTGGGTGCAGGGTCAAGAAATCGTGAAAACAGGGCACTGCTTGACCGGTTTCTCAGCCTTGGTAATGAGGCTGTTTCATTGGATGGCGCTTCTTTAAACATCACCTTTTTTTTCTTGTATAATATTGAGATTTAGCAAACTCAATTTAGTAGCTGCAGTCCGGGGAACAGGTGTAATTTATTGACAAATACCTATAGACAATTGTGTAGTAGTTTTTTAAGTGTCTCCAAGTCATTTCACTAGCGCCCACACTCTCTTCCATTACCTCCCAACATGACCCTCTCCAGGAGGGACAGAATGCTCTGCTCTTGGACTTCCCTCTTAATTTATGATTGCCATCACCTGTGCTGAAACACATTCTTATACACTAACCTGTTCAACACAGATGCAGACAATTATAAATTAAGGGAAAAGTCCAGAAGCAGAGAATTGTGTCCCTCCTGGAGAGGGTCATGTTGGGAGGTATGCATTTGCACTTTGCAGTGCCATAACTAGACATTTTAGCACTGTGTGCAAGAAACAGCATCGGCGTCCCCCATATACAAAACAGGGCAAGTGTGCTCCATAGGGGTATGGCTTCATGGGGCAGGGGTGTGGCCACAGAGCTCCCTTTTACACATTACAGCAGGCAGAGTCCCCTTTTACACAGTACGGCAGGCAGAGTCCCCTTTTACACAGTACGGCAGGCAGAGTCCCCTTTTATACAGTACGGCAGTCAGAGCCCCCTTTTACACAGTACAGCAGGTAGAGTTCCCCTTTTACACATTAGGCAGGTAGAGCTCCCTTTTACACATTACTGCAGGCAGAGTGCCCCTTTTTACACATTATGGCAGGCAGAGTCCCCTTTTTACACATTACAGCAGCAGAGTCCCCTTTTTACACATTACGGCAGCAAAGTGTCCCTTTTTACACATTTCAGCAGGCAGAGTCCCCTTTTACACAGTATGACAGGCAGAGTCCCCTTTTACACAGTACGGCAGGCAGAGACCCCTTTTTTACACATTACAGCAGCAGAGTCCCCCTCTTTACACATTAAGCAGGCAGAGTCCCCTTTTTACACATTAGGCAACATAGTCCTCCTTTTTTACACATTATGGCAGGCAGTCCCCCTTTTTTACACATTAAGGAATGCAGTCCCCCTTTTTACACATTAAGCAGCGCATCCAGCACAACTGCACTATGTGCCAGACACCACTGTCACAAACCTAGTTACGGCCCTGGGTCACGCATGCGCACTGAAGCCAGTGCGCATGCACAGACCCACCAAATGCAGCTGCTGCATACAGACGCGAGGCTGCATTCAGCTCTGAATAGCCCAAATAGGTGTAGATTGACAGAGGATGGTGCTGCAACACTCTGCAATATGTGCATCCATCCTCACTGGTTCCAGCGAGCAGGCAGTTGCTCAAAATTTTCTGCCACAGCTCCAGAACACTGTTAAAATAGTGCATACAAATATATAAAATATCTCAAACAACATGAATTAATCCCTGCAGGTTCCGGCCCCAGCTCACACAAGTGTATCTCCAGCCACCATATTTACCATCTTTGATGTCTTCTGGCCACCTGCCACTGTCTTCTGACTGACCACCCCCATGGCTTCACTGCTCTGCCTTTCTCATGGGTGCGGCATGATATCATGACATCACGTATGCTGCACCGCAATGAACAAAAACAAAACTTTATTGCACCACTCACCACAAGTGCAATGAAGCTAACATCATTTTCACTGTGTGTTTGTAAATCTCTTAGGCTAATTAGTCATAGCAATACAACTGCATATATAACATGTGTTGGTAATGCATGTTAAATCCATGTAAACATATGTGAAAATAAGTCATTGTACTAAGCAAGACTACACACATTCGCATACCTCCCAACAAGAAAAAAAAGGGGATGTTTAAAGAAGCGCCATCCATAAAGAAAAGGTGTAATTATTTGATTTATTCAATAGATCACATATGTATTGACATACCACAAATATTAATCGCAATATCCCCCCCAGCAATAGACATGTATTAAGCAATTAAAAAGGTCACGTGCATTAATAACTGATTTCAATTTATCCAATGATAACTGAACAGCTGTGAATATATAACCAGGAGGAAAAGCGCTTTTCAAAAATTAAAATGAGTAAAAAATAAAAAAAATAAAAATGATAAAAGGTCTATAATGATAAGACTATCCGAAAGGAGACAACACTGCACCAGTCTTTTTTGGTTCCACAATGGGCTTGAATCAGACTCTTTATGATAGGAATTACAATGTGGCAAGCATTTCCAGGACAGTTCAATTTAAGCAGATTCCTGCTTCAACAGTTCCATATGTTAAGATACCCCTCACCTGTCGTTTAAAGATGAATACAAGTGAATTGCTGTATCGGGGTTAGAAATCTCCTATGCAGGAGTGATGTACTTTAAGTTGAATGGAGTCGTGGTTAGCAGATGTCTGTAAGAAGCTGGAATGATGGAGCTAGCCGCATCCGTATGTGATGACTGGCAACCACCTGTGTCTACTGGTCTGCTCGTGCTGCTGCACTGACGCCAGCTGTCAGTACGGAGCGCTAAAAGCCTGTGCTGTGGCTCTGGGTGCAGGGTCAAGAAATCGTGAAAACAGGGCACTGCTTGACCGGTTTCTCAGCCTTGGTAATGAGGCTGTTTCATTGGATGGCGCTTCTTTAAACATCACCTTTTTTTTCTTGTATAATATTGAGATTTAGCAAACTCAATTTAGTAGCTGCAGTCCGGGGAACAGGTGTAATTTATTGACAAATACCTATAGACAATTGTGTAGTAGTTTTTTAAGTGTCTCCAAGTCATTTCACTAGCGCCCACACTCTCTTCCATTACCTCCCAACATGACCCTCTCCAGGAGGGACAGAATGCTCTGCTCTTGGACTTCCCTCTTAATTTATGATTGCCATCACCTGTGCTGAAACACATTCTTATACACTAACCTGTTCAACACAGATGCAGACAATTATAAATTAAGGGAAAAGTCCAGAAGCAGAGAATTGTGTCCCTCCTGGAGAGGGTCATGTTGGGAGGTATGCATTTGCACTTTGCAGTGCCATAACTAGACATTTTAGCACTGTGTGCAAGAAACAGCATCGGCATCCCCCATATACAAAACAGGGCAAGTGTGCTCCATAGGGGTATGGCTTCATGGGGCAGGGGTGTGGCCACAGAGCTCCCTTTTACACATTACAGCAGGCAGAGTCCCCTTTTACACAGTACGGCAGGCAGAGTCCCCTTTTACACAGTACGGCAGGCAGAGTCCCCTTTTATACAGTACGGCAGTCAGAGCCCCCTTTTACACAGTACAGCAGGTAGAGTTCCCCTTTTACACATTAGGCAGGTAGAGCTCCCTTTTACACATTACTGCAGGCAGAGTGCCCCTTTTTACACATTATGGCAGGCAGAGTCCCCTTTTTACACATTACAGCAGCAGAGTCCCCTTTTTACACATTACGGCAGCAAAGTGTCCCTTTTTACACATTTCAGCAGGCAGAGTCCCCTTTTACACAGTATGACAGGCAGAGTCCCCTTTTACACAGTACGGCAGGCAGAGACCCCTTTTTTACACATTACAGCAGCAGAGTCCCCCTCTTTACACATTAAGCAGGCAGAGTCCCCTTTTTACACATTAGGCAACATAGTCCTCCTTTTTTACACATTATGGCAGGCAGTCCCCCTTTTTTACACATTAAGGAATGCAGTCCCCCTTTTTACACATTAAGCAGCGCATCCAGCACAACTGCACTATGTGCCAGACACCACTGTCACAAACCTAGTTACGGCCCTGGGTCACGCATGCGCACTGAAGCCAGTGCGCATGCACAGACCCACCAAATGCAGCTGCTGCATACAGACGCGAGGCTGCATTCAGCTCTGAATAGCCCAAATAGGTGTAGATTGACAGAGGATGGTGCTGCAACACTCTGCAATATGTGCATCCATCCTCACTGGTTCCAGCGAGCAGGCAGTTGCTCAAAATTTTCTGCCACAGCTCCAGAACACTGTTAAAATAGTGCATACAAATATATAAAATATCTCAAACAACATGAATTAATCCCTGCAGGTTCCGGCCCCAGCTCACACAAGTGTATCTCCAGCCACCATATTTACCATCTTTGATGTCTTCTGGCCACCTGCCACTGTCTTCTGACTGACCACCCCCATGGCTTCACTGCTCTGCCTTTCTCATGGGTGCGGCATGATATCATGACATCACGTATGCTGCACCGCAATGAACAAAAACAAAACTTTATTGCACCACTCACCACAAGTGCAATGAAGCTACAGTGCTGCAGTAAATCTAGAGCCAAAAATTGCTAATTAGAATGTAGATATCCAGCCTGCCCAACTGCTCGTAGGCTTTTCAGATGCTCCTAGGCATTTGCCTATACAACTTATGCCTAGGACTGGCTCTGTGCCTCATGATCCTACTATCTTTAAATAATCTAGCAAGGGGCAATGTGATTTTTAATACTTCTGGGAGGAAATTAATCTCTTGTTGCCTGAATAGTGATGAAATTCTGAAACTCATTAAATAATTAATGGCCCCCTAACTGTTGTATTTTTATTCTAATACACTTTTATCTGCATTCCCCATAGTGTCCTCTATGCTGTTTTTAGCATAAATGTGTGCATACAGTATGTGTATAGACAGACAGACAGACAGACTCTGTACTTCACAATATAGAGAGATGAGTGCTGCTGCTGTGTGAAAGGGAAAAGAAGGTACTGTATATAACTGCTTAGTTTCCATGTTGCAGTTTATTTATGAGCTGTAAAACCCTCCTTGTCAGAGATAGCCACTATCTCTACTTCTGTGCTGTAAGTCACTAAACATGCTACTGTTGTGTTACAATATTACCTGCGTACCAGCATGCAGTATCGAATCTCCACTGTGTGAGTGACATAAGTGGAAGAATTCCTATCCACACAACATTATAGCCTTCTCCCTCAGGAATTAGTAGCCTCATACATTACATGTTTCTGGCCTACAGCTGGGTACACACTAGCAGATAGATTCTGCGGGATCCGGTCTGAAGATCGACAGTGTCTAGGTCGACAATGTTTAGGTCGACAGTCACTAGGTCGACATGTTTTCAAGGTTGACAGGGTTTCTAGGTCAACATGTTATAGGTCGACAGGTCACAACGTCGACATGAGTTTTTAAAAAAAATTCTTTTCTTGAACTTTTTCATACTTAACGATCCATGTGGACTACGATTGGAACAGTAACCTGTGCTGAGCGCAGAGGTAGCATAGCGAGGCACCTTGCCCGAAGCATGGTGAGCAAAGCAAGCCATGCGAGGGGACACGGTGCACTAATTGGGCTTCCCAGTCACTGTACGGAGAAAACGACACCCAAAAAACATGAAAAACTCATGTCGACCTTTTGACCTGTCGACCTAGAACATGTCGGCCTAGAAACCCTGTCGACCTATAGTGGTCCACCTAAACATTGTCGATCTAGGCACTGTCGATCTAATGATCCACACCCAGATTCTGCAGATCAGCAAAATACTCAGACCCGACAGAGCGATTATCGGATCTGTGTGCATCCGTACACACTGAGCAGTTTCTAGCTGTGTGTACTTCCTTAAGTTCTTTTCAATGGTATCCATAGGCGTGCGCAGCACATTTTATTAGGGGGTGAACGACTGGAGTGGCGTGGCGTGCCTAGCATTGCCTACCGGGCGGGTCTGGCATTGCCTACTGGGCTACAGTGTGTGTATGTATATATATATATATATATATATATATTTTAAAATAAAAAGTAGCCATTTTTCTGCGCTATACCACTAGTCTCAAACCACTGAGAAATACCTTCTGTCAGATGAGGTATAAAGAATAGATATGAAAAGGAAAAAGGTTCTAGTGGGAGCCAATACGCCTTTAGAATAACTATGTTTAAAAGTTTTTATTCATACACAAACCGACGACATTTACAGCCTAAACATTCGTCTTTGGTACAAATTACTAAAAATTCAGTAAAATGATATAACAATCTTATATAAACACATATTTCAGTTGATGTGAGGATTTTACAATCAGGTGATCACAATCAGAATTGTGAAGAGATATATCTCCAACCAGAAATCTGTGGTGAAGGCTTTATGAATCCAAGATCGCGAAAGCCAACGCGTTTCGTCCATTAGGACTTCATCAGGGGTTAACAATCAGTTCTTACAATAGATTGGATTACCACTGGTTATGAACGGCTAGGGTTCTCAATGTTATATCCAATCACAAGTATGTATTCAATTAATTTGGTATCTAAATAGATTTCATCATAACAGAGAATGGCATTTTAAGTCGAAGTTAGGTGATGTTATATTCCCTAATCTCATCAGGGGTAATGAAACTCTACAGTCCACCTCGGCTTCAATAAGTATCACCAAAAGGGTTTTAATAAATTCCCAATCCTGAACAGTAGTTTGTGGTTGTGATCCTGTGAGGGTGTGCATGTCCCAGTAAGAAGGTACAGTACTGTTCAGGATTGGGAATTTATTAAAACCTGCCTAGCGGAATCGCTCTGTTTTAGCTCCTCCTTCAATGCCTCCAGCTTCTTCTGCAAAAGCCTGATGAGGGGAATGACCTGACTCAGGCTGGCAGTGTCTGAACTGACTTCACGTGTGGCAAGTTCAAAAGGTTGCAGAACCTTGCACAACGTTGAAATCATTCTCCACTGCGCTTGAGACAGGTGCATTCCACCTCCTTTGCCTATATCGTGGCCAGATGTATAGGCTTGAATGGCCTTTTGCTGCTCCTCCATCCTCTGAAGCATATAGAGGGTTGAATTCCACCTCGTTACCACCTCTTGCTTCAGATGATGGCAGGGCAGGTTCAGGTGTTTTTGGTGGTGCTCCAGTCTTCTGTACGCGGTGCCTGTACGCCGAAAGTGGCCCGCAATTCTTCTGGCCACCGACAGCATCTCTTGCACGCCCCTGTCGTTTTTTAAATAATTCTTCACCACCAAATTCAAGGTATGTGCAAAACATGGGACGTGCTGGAATTTGCCCAGATGTAATGCACGCACAATATTGCTGGCGTTGTCCGATGCCACAAATCCCCAGGAGAGTCCAATTGGGGTAAGCCATTCTGCGATGATCTTCCTCAGTTGCCGTAAGAGGTTTTCAGCTGTGTGCGTATTCTGGAAAGTGGTGATACAAAGCGTAGCCTGCCTAGGAACGAGTTGGCGTTTGCGAGATGCTGCTACTGGTGCCGCCGCTGCTGTTCTTGCAGCGGGAGGCAATACATCTACCCAGTGGGCTGTCACAGTCATGTAGTCCTGAGTCTGCCCTGCTCCACTTGTCCACATGTCCGTGGTTAAGTGGACATTGGGTACAACTGCATTTTTTAGGACACTGGTAAGTCTTTTTCTGACGTCCGTGTACATTCTCAGTATCGCCTGCCTAGAGAAGTGGAACCTAGATGGTATTTGGTAACGGGGGCACACTACCTCAAGCAATTGTCTAGTTCCCCGTGAACTAACGGCGGATACTGGACGCACGTCTAACACCAACATAGTTGTCAAGGCCTCAGTTATCCGCTTTGCAACAGGATGACTGCTGTGATATTTCATCTTCCTCGCAAAGGACTGTTGGACAGTCAATTGCTTACTGGAAGTAGTACAAGTGGTCTTCCGACTTCCCCTCTGGGATGACGATCGACTCCAAGCAGCAACAACAGCAGCGCCAGCAGCAGTAGGCGTTACACTCAAGGATGCATCGGAGGAATCCCAGGCAGGAGAGGACTCGTCAGACTTGCCAGTGACAAGGCCTGCAGGACTATTGGCTTTCCTGGGTAAGGAGGAAATTGACACTGAGGGAGTTGGTGGTGTGGTTTGCGCAAGCTTGGTTACAAGAGGAAGGGATTTACTGGTCAGTGGACTGCTTCCGCTGTCGCCCAAAGTTTTTGAACTTGTCACTGACTTATTATGAATGCGCTGCAGGTGACGTATAAGGGAGGATGTTCCGAGGTGGTTAACGTCCTTACCCCTACTTATTACAGCTTGACAAAGGCAACACACGGCTTGACACCAGTTGTCCGCATTTCTGTTGAAATAATTCCACACTGAAGAGCTGATTTTTTTTGTATTTTGACCAGGCATGTCAATGGCCATATTCCTCCCACGGACAACAGGTGTCTCCCCGGGTGCCTGACTTAAACAAACCACCTCACCATCAGAATCCTCCTTGTCAATTTCCTCCCCAGCGCCAGCAACACCCATATCCTCATCCTGGTGTACTTCAACACTGACATCTTCAATTTCACTATCAGGAACTGGACTGCGGGTGCTCCTTTCAACACTTGCAGGGGGCGTGCAAATGGTGGAAGGCGCAAGCTCTTCCCGTCCAGTGTTGGGAAGGTCAGGCATCGCAAACGACACAATTGGACTCTCCTTTGGGATTTGGGATTTCGAAGAACGCACAGTTCTTTGCTGTGCTTTTGCCGCAAGTCTTTTCTTTTTTTCTAGTGAGAGGATGAGTGCTTCCATCCTCATGTGAAGCTGAACTACTAGCCATGAACATAGGCCAGGGCCTCAGCCGTTCCTTGCCACTCCGTGTCGTAAATGGCATATTGGCAAGTTTACGCTTCTCCTCAGACGCTTTTAATTTTGATTTTTGGGTCATTTTTTTACTGATCTTTTGTGTTTTGGATTTTACATGCTCTGTACTATGACATTGGGCATCGGCCTTGGCAGACGACGTTGATGGCATTTCATCGTCTCGGCCATGACTAGTGGCAGCAGCTTCAGCACGAGGTGGAAGTGGATCTTGATCTTTCCCTATTTTTTTAACCTCCACATTTTTGTTCTCCATATTTTGCGCACAACTAAAAGCCACCACAGGTATACAATGTAGATGGGTGGATAGTACACTATTATTACTTATACTTATGGACGACGAGTGACGACACAGAGGTAGGTACAGCCGTGGCCTACCGTACTGCTGCTTATATATATAATATACTGTATAACGGACCTGGTGGACACTGTCAGCAGACTGCTAAACTAGTATGAAGAAAAAAAAAAAACACCACAGGTATACAATGTAGATGGATGGATAGTATAGTATTATATTACTTATGGACGACGAGTGCACTGACGACACAGAGGTAGGTACAGCCGTGGCCTACCGTACTGCTGCTTATATATATAATATACTGTATAACGGACCTGGTGGACACTGTCAGCAGACTGCTAAACTAGTATGAAGAAAAAAAAAACACCACAGGTATACAATGTAGATGGATGGATAGTATAGTATTATATTACTTATGGACGACGAGTGCACTGACGACACAGAGGTAGGTACAGCCGTGGCCTACCGTACTGCTGCTTATATATATAATATACTGTATAACGGACCTGGTGGACACTGTCAGCAGACTGCTAAACTAGTATGAAGAAAAAAAAAAAAAACACCACAGGTATACAATGTAGATGGATGGATAGTATAGTATTATATTACTTATGGACGACGAGTGCACTGATGACACAGAGGTAGGTACAGCCGTGGCCTACCGTACTGCTGCTTATATATATAATATACTGTATAACGGACCTGGTGGACACTGTCAGCAGACTGCTAAACTAGTATGAAGAAGAAAAAAAAACACAGGAGTGTTTTTCAGGCAGACAAACGTATACTGGACTGGTGGTCACTGTCAGCAAAACTGTGCACTGTACTCCTGCTATAACTGCTCCCCAGTCCCCACAATTAGGCAGTGTGAGCAGAGCAGTGCACTCAGCACAGATATATCATGCAGCAGTGCAGCACACTGAGTGAGCACAGATATGGTGGAGCGTTTTTTTCAGGCAGAGAAACAAAGGATTAAACTCACTGGTGTGGTATAATCAAAACCCTGCACTGTACTCCCTAACAGCTGCTCCCCGTCCCCAATCCTCCCCACAATTATAACTGACTAAGTCACTCTGTGTTCTACTATAACGGAGAGGACGCCAGCCACGTCCTCTCCCTATCAATCTCAATGCACGTGTGAAAATGGCGGCGACACGCGGCTCCTTATATAGAATCCGAGTCTCACGAGAATCCGACAGCGGGATGATGACGTTCGGGCGCGCTCGGGTTAACCGAGCAAGGCGGGAGGATCCGAGTCGCTCGGACCCGTGTAAAAAAAAGGTGAAGTTCGGGCGGGTCGGATCCCGAGGATCCGAACCCGCTCATCACTAATCAAAATGTGATCAATCAGAATGGACACTCAGGATTTTTCAAAGAATAACTTCAAAACATCAAAAAGTAGACTGCCGAAGCTTCAAGCCAGTCTCATATATTCGATTGATCAGAATTCAGCTATTTCCTATGTTTCTAACTTTCAAAAGGAAGGTGAAAACAGCAAGATCCTGCCAAAAATGGACCTCATGTGCAAAACACAAACGTGAAATACAGATACGGGTAAGCTGTCCATACAGATTCACGCAGGAAAAAACTTTCCAAACAGACAGCCAGTGGTACTCCAGTGTCCTTGCAATATGTATATATGTTATCTGTTTTTTTTTTTTTTTACTTGCAGCTCTGTTCAAACTGCATGCAGTCACAGGGCTTTGAACAAAGGACACTACGGAAAAGCACACCAAACAGTACAAATAGATAGATTGATATATATATATTTTTTTTAATTTGCAGCTTGGTTCAAAGTGTATGAAATCACAGGGCTTGTAGATGCACATGAATAAAGCACACCTACCTGTACAATTTATACTAGAGTAGAGCGCAGCATACAGCAGTCACTTTATACAGCACAGCCACTTGTGAGTCCAGTCTCATTACAGCCACTACAGCAGAGTATAGCGCAGCTTTCAGCAGCGTGCCCCCTATAAACAGTCACAGCACAGCCACCTGTGAGGCCAGAGTTTTAATACAGCCACTACAGCAGAGTATACTGTAGTTTTCAGCAGCATGCGTTAGTGCGAAATGGCACCGAGTCCTAATGTGAATTGGGGGTACTGTCTGGTGATACTCCAATGAAATGGGCTAGAGACAACATCACATACTTAGGAGTCAAAATTCCTCGTCAGCTATCTAACCTATATACATTTACTTACACACCCATCATTAAGCCGATCTCAGATGAGCTTGAAAGCTGGAAAAACCTTCCCCTGTCATACTTAGGATGATTAAATCTGATCAAAATGATTTCTTTCCCGAGACTAATGTATCTCATTCAGGCCCTCCCCCTATTTATCATGCAAAAAGATGTGCAACTTCTTTATACACTTTTTAGACATTTTATCTGGCATGGTAAAAGGACAAAGATCAGCTTGATTAAATTACAACAGCCTAAGTGGAATGGAGGGGTGGGGTCCCCAGTATACAGCAATGTAATAAGGCAGCAATGTTTAGGTATTTATCCGATTGGCTCTCTAGATGAGACAACTATGCTAATACCTCTCTGGAGAGGGAATTATTAGGAAGGGGGTAATTTGATTTTCTTTCAACATCTCCATGACCAGGATGTCCCCTTGCATACACAAGATTAACCTTTATTATGGAATACAAAAAATCATGGCATTGGGTCAGAAATAAAGCGGGCTTAAACTCCCATAAATCATTGTTTTTTCCGTTCATAGGCAATCCCGACTTTCAGAATGGCCAGGCAATGCATCTGGTCACGATATGGGAGGTAAGTGGTATTGGTAATCTGGGATGCCTGGTTGATATCAGGTCCTTACAGTTACTGAAGCAGTGGAGATACATGGCACTTTGATGGGATACCCTCTGGCCTTCCTGCAAGCCAAACATTATACTACATCTATGATACGGATGTTCTCGGACAATGACTGAGAAAATCCAGAATATGCCCTTCTAACTAAACCTCATATGTTGAAAAAAGCTATTTCCCATTATTATCAACATTTCAGAATCAACTTAGATCAGGGGTTCTCAAACTCGGTCCTCAGGACCCCACACAGTGCATCTTTTGCAGGTAACCCAGCAGGAGCACAGGTGTATTAATTACTCACTGACCCATTTTAAAAGGTCCACAGGTGGAGCTAATTATTTCACTTGTGATTCTGTGAGGAGACCTGCAAAACATGCAGTGTGTGGGGTCCTGAGGACCGAGTTTGAGAACCTGTGACTTAGATCATTTGGCTTCAACTAAAGGGCTGGCACAGTGGTTGTGTAAATTTCCTAATTATGAAATCAAAGATTTTCTTGCTGCTCTTTCAACTTCATGCAGAATCTTGCCCTCTTCAACATACAGTAAACAGACAGGGTTGGACTGGCCCACAGGGGTACAGGGGAACCACCGGTGGGCCCTACTACCTGGGGGCCCACCCCCTCCTCTAGGGATCAGGTTCCAGACTGTGCTGTTACTAATCTAGTACATTATCTTGCACAGTATTTACTGTATATATTTATCTAGGGGACCAACACTTGAAAAATGGTTAAGCAAACCAATGTGGTGGCTGGGCACCCCCCCCTCTAGATACTGGCCACACCCCTGAACATGGGCCCCTACCACTGCATTCCCCCGGCGGGCCCTACATGCCCCAGTCCGACACTGTATACAGAAATGTTTTTAGACATTTTTCACAGACCTTATCTGTCACCACATAGGAGTTTCCTCATGGGAAGATCTCATACCCATGCCTGCTATAGATGTGGGGAACCCAATGCAGATCTTTATCACTGTCTTTGGCCGTGCCCGTTAGTTAGGAGATTGTGGTTGCAAGTTAAACAATATGCTGAAGCATCATTACTTACCTATGTTCCCTTCACAGCAGAATGGGCAATATTTGGCATGTTTACTTTCCACCCTCAATGAGAGTCAGCAAGGATGTAGATGACTTCTTTTAGTGGTCAGTGCGGCAGCCCGCAAGACAGTACTACAGCAATTTTGAGATATCTTCAATTCATGGTAAAACACGGTATTTAAATTTGTCTTGGTGATGATTTAAATTGTATCTTTTTCATTGCCAGATATTGAAATTCTATTTTAAACAGACTCTATCCGCGACCATACATGTTATGTATTTGCATATTGTCTTCTTTTTTGAAAATACTGTATCTTATCTCCCTACAATGAAGAGACTGTACACTGAAAATGTTGTATTTACAATGTCTTTATTGTATGACATGTAGTGTTTTAATAAAAACTTCTGAGATAAAAATATGTAATTTATATATTTACTCTGTAATAATAGGCAGAGCTGTAATAAATATATAGGTATATAAGTTAAAATTAATTTGTATACAAAATTATGTTACAACTGAATAATCTTCTCTCAGAAGGGTTTGTTGCCCCTGAAGATCTTCTGGACAGTGACCCTTGTACACCCTGGGTTAAGACTCGTAGAACTCACCAGCAGGTCTTCTTGCCTATAATAGCCGCTTTTCCCATAAGGCTTTATGTGCCTACCGGTACTGGGATGCCATCAGGACTTACGCCACTGGTGGTAGTATGAGCTTAACCTTTGACTGAGTGACCCGAGTCAATGCCGATAGAATAAAAGAACCAAAGAAGAGAGGAGCTGCTCAAGACAGAAAACAAGAGAAAGAGGGTGGTACTATAGTGCCAGGGAAAAACGGGGAGATCCAAAGAAGTAAACACTAGAGTCTGCGATCAAGGACAAGACAGGAGTAACTAGGTCTAGAATACAATAGGGATATGAGAGCTCAGAACCAGTACGTGGAATACTGGAAATGGTAGTGGCGTGTGACAATTTTACAGGGGAGCGCAGCCATTACATGTATATACAGTATAAGGGGAGTGGGATATTGGAGCTTTGGATGTAGAGGCTCACAAGCTCACGCAGAGTGTAAATTTACATAAATGATGGTATAATAGTTGGATGACTTATTATATCCCTCTCCTTTGTGGGAGGATGATAGAGAAAAAAAAGTCCGGCCTCCACCTTCCCCATAGCCGGCCAATCACACTCCTGATGTTACTTCTCTATCATCCTCTGATGGATACTGGAGCTTGGGACGTAGAGGCTCAGAAGCTCACTGCAGTGTACATTTAAATAAATGATGTTATTATGGCAAGGATGTTTAAAGATCTTATCTTCACTGAGGAAACATCAGATGATATAGTTACTGGTTACAAGGGCCTCAGAGAATGGATGGGTGATGTTATGCCATATCAAGTGCAGCAGAGCTCATGAAGGGGTCCCCGATGTTATCTGCAGCAGGACAGCTATATCCTGGTCTCAAATGATAATCCCCGGAAGAGTTCCTGGTGGACGGAACTAATTGGTGACTCACAGGCTGATGGTGTAGCTGACAGAAGACCTGAGAACGCCAGGTGTGGAAGCGACTTCTTAGGTGGCTGCAGAGAGAAGAAAATAAGAATTTACTTACCGATAATTCTATTTCTCATAGTCCGTAGTGGATGCTGGGGACTCCGAAAGGACCATGGGGAATAGCGGCTCCGCAGGAGACTGGGCACAAAAGTAAAAGCTTTAGGACTACCTGGTGTGCACTGGCTCCTCCCCCTATGACCCTCCTCCAAGCCTCAGTTAGGATACTGTGCCCGGACGAGCGTACACAATAAGGAAGGATTTTGAATCCCGGGTAAGACTCATACCAGCCACACCAATCACACCGTACAACTTGTGATCTGAACCCAGTTAACAGCATGATAACAGAGGAGCCTCTGAAAAGATGGCTCACAACAATAATAACCCGATTTTTGTAACAATAATTATGTACAAGTATTGCAGACAATCCGCACTTGGGATGGGCGCCCAGCATCCACTACGGACTATGAGAAATAGAATTATCGGTAAATAAATTCTTATTTTCTCTGACGTCCTAGTGGATGCTGGGGACTCCGAAAGGACCATGGGGATTATACCAAAGCTCCCAAACGGGCGGGAGAGTGCGGATGACTCTGCAGCACCGAATGAGAGAACTCCAGGTCCTCCTCAGCCAGGGTATCAAATTTGTAGAATTTAGCAAACGTGTTTGCCCCTGACCAAGTAGCTGCTCGGCAGAGTTGTAAAGCCGAGACCCCTCGGGCAGCCGCCCAAGATGAGCCCACTTTCCTTGTGGAATGGGCTTTTGCAGATTTTGGCTGTGGCAGGCCTGCCACAGAATGTGCAAGCTGAATTGTACTACAAATCCAACGAGCAATAGTCTGCTTAGAAGCAGGAGCACCCAGCTTGTTGGGTGCATACAGGATAAACAGCGAGTCAGATTTTCTGACTCCAGCCGTCCTGGAAACATATATTTTCAGGGCCCTGACTACGTCCAGTAACTTGGAATCCTCCAAGTCCCTAGTAGCCGCAGGCACCACAATAGGCTGGTTTAAGTGAAATGCTGAAACCACCTTAGGGAGAAATTGAGGACGAGTCCTCAATTCTGCCCTGTCCGTATGAAAAATTAGGTAAGGGCTTTTATAGGATAAAGCCGCCAATTCTGAAACACGCCTGGCTGAAGCCAGGGCTAACAGCATTACCACTTTCCATGTGAGATATTTTAAGTCCACAGTGGTGAGTGGTTCAAACCAATGTGATTTTAGGAACCCCAAAACTACATTGAGATCCCAAGGTGCCACTGGAGGCACAAAAGGAGGCTGTATATGCAGTACTCCCTTGACAAACGTCTGAACTTCAGGAACTGAAGCTAGCTCTTTTTGGAAGAATATTGACAGGGCCGAAATTTGAACCTTAATGGACCCTAATTTTAGGCCCATAGACAGTCCTGTTTGCAGGAAATGCAGGAAACGACCCAGTTGAAATTCCTCTGTAGGGGCCTTCCTGGCCCCACACCACGCAACATATTTACGCCAAATACGGTGATAATGTTGCACAGTTACATCCTTCCTGGCTTTGATCAGGGTAGGGATGACTTCATCCGGAATGCCTTTTTCCTTCAGGATCCGGCGTTCAACCGCCATGCCGTCAAACGCAGCCGCGGTAAGTCTTGGAACAGACATGGTCCCTGCTGGAGCAGGTCCTTTCTTAGAGGTAGAGGCCACGGGTCTTCCGTGAGCATCTCTTGAAGTTCCGGGTACCAAGTCCTTCTTGGCCAATCCGGAGCTACGAGTATAGTCCTTACTCCTCTCCTTCTTATGATTCTCAGTACCTTGGGTATGAGAGGCAGAGGAGGGAACACATACACTGACTGGTACACCCACGGTGTTACCAGAGCGTCCACAGCTATTGCCTGAGGGTCCCTTGACCTGGCGCAATATCTGTCCAGTTTTTTGTTGAGGCGGGACGCCATCATGTCCACCTTTGGTTTTTCCCAACGGTTCACAATCATGTGGAAGACTTCTGGGTGAAGTCCCCACTCCCCCGGGTGGAGGTCGTGTCTGCTGAGGAAGTCTGCTTCCCAGTTGTCCACTCCCGGAATGAACACTGCTGACAGTGCTATCACATGATTTTCCGCCCAGCGAAGAATCCTTGCAACTTCCGTCATTGCCCTCCTGCTTCTTGTGCCGCCCTGTCTGTTTACGTGGGCGACTGCCGTGATGTCGTCCGACTGGATCAACACTGGCTGACCCTGAAGCAGAGGCCTTGCCTGACTTAGGGCATTGTAAATGGCCCTTAGTTCCAGGATATTTATGTGAAGTGACGTTTCCATGCTTGACCACAAGCCCTGGAAATTTCTTCCCTGTGTGACTGCTCCCCAGCCTCTCAGGCTGGCATCCGTGGTCACCAAGACCCAGTCCTGAATGCCGAATCTGCGGCCCTCTAGAAGATGAGCACTCTGTAACCACCACAGGAGAGACACCCTTGTCCTTGGAGACAGGGTTATCCGCTGATGCATTTGAAGATGCGATCCAGACCATTTGTCCAGCAGATCCCACTGAAAAGTTCTTGCGTGGAATCTGCCGAATGGAATCGCTTCGTAAGAAGCCACCATTTTTCCCAGGACCCTTGTGCATTGATGCACTGACACTTGGCCTGGTTTTAGGAGGTTCCTGACTAGGTCGGATAACTCCCTGGCTTTCTCCTCCGGGAGAAACACCTTTTTCTGTACCGTGTCCAGAATCATCCCTAGGAACAGCAGACGTGTCGTCGGAATCAGCTGCGATTTTGGAATATTTAGAATCCATCCGTGCTGTCGTAGTACTACTTGAGATAGTGCTACTCTGACCTCTAACTGTTCTCTGGACCTTGCCCTTATCAGGAGATCGTCCAAGTAAGGGATAATTAAGACGCCTTTTCTTCGAAGAAGAATCATCATTTCGGCCATTACCTTGGTAAAGACCCGGGGTGCCGTGGACAATCCAAACGGCAGCGTCTGAAACTGATAGTGACAGTTCTGTACCACAAACCTGAGGTACCCTTGGTGAGAAGGGCAAATTGGGACATGGAGGTAAGCATCCTTGATGTCCAGAGACACCATATAGTCCCCTTCTTCCAGGTTCGCTATCACTGCTCTGAGTGATTCCATCTTGAATTTGAACCTTTGTATGTAAGTGTTCAAGGATTTCAGATTTAAAATAGGTCTCACCGAGCCGTCCGGCTTCGGTACCACAAACAACTTTCCCTGTTGTAGGAGGGGTACCTTGATTATCACCTGCTGGGAATACAGCTTGTGAATGGCTTCCAATACTGCCTCCCTGTCGGGGGGAGACGTTGGTAAAGCAGACTTCAGGAACCGGTGAGGGGGAGACGTCTCGAATTCCAATTTGTACCCCTGAGATACTACCTGCAGGATCCAGGGGTCCACTTGCGAGTGAGCCCACTGCGCGCTGAAATTCTTGAGACGGGCCCCCACCGTGCCTGAGTCCGCTTGTAAGGCCCCAGCGTCATGCTGAGGACTTGGCAGAAGCGGGGGAGGGCTTCTGTTCGTGGGAAGAGGCTGTCTGCTGCAGTCTTTTTCCCCTTCCTCTGCCCCGGGGCAGATATGAGTGGCCTTTTGCCCGCTTGCCCTTATGGGGACGAAAGGACTGAGCCTGAAAAGACGGTGTCTTTTTCTGCTGAGAGGTGACCTGGGGTAAAAAGGTGGATTTCCCAGCCGTTGCCGTGGCCACCAGGTCCGATAGACCGACCCCAAATAACTCCTCCCCTTTATACGGCAATACTTCCATATGCCGTTTGGAATCCGCATCACCTGACCACTGTCGCGTCCATAACCCTCTTCTGGCAGAAATGGACAGCGCACTTACTCTTGATGCCAGAGTGCAAATATCCCTCTGTGCATCTCGCATATATAGAAATGCATCCTTTAAATGCTCTATAGTCAATAATATATTGTCCCTGTCCAGGGTATCAATATTTTCAGTCAGGGAATCCGACCAAGCCACCCCAGCACTGCACATCCAGGCTGAGGCGATTGCTGGTCGCAGTATAATACCAGTATGTGTGTATATACTTTTTAGGATATTTTCCAGCTTCCTATTAGCTGGTTCCTTGAGGGCGGCCGTATCAGGAGACGGTAACGCCACTTGTTTTGATAAGCGTGTGAGCGCCTTATCTACCCTAGGGGGTGTTTCCCAACGCGCCCTAACCTCTGGAGGGAAAGGGTATAATGCCAATAATTTTTTAGAAATTAGCAGTTTTTTATCGGGGGAAACCCACGCTTCATCACACACCTCATTTAATTCATCTGATTCAGGAAAAACTACGGGTAGTTTTTTCACACCCCACATAATACCCTTTTTTGTGGTACTTGTAGTATCAGAAATGTTCAAAACCTCCTTCATTGCCGTGATCATGTAACGTGTGGCCCTACTGGAAAATACGTTTGTTTCCTCACCGTCGACACTGGAGTCAGTGTCTGTGTCGACCATCTGAGGTAACGGGCGCTTTAGAGCCCCTGACGGTGTTTGAGACGCCTGTACAGGTATTAACTGATTTGCCGGCTGTCTCATGTCGTCAACAGTCTTTTGTAAAGTGCTGACACTATCACGTAATTCCTTCCATAAGACCATCCAGTCAGGTGCCGACTCCCTAGGGGGTGACATCACTAATACAGGCAATTGCTCCGCCTCCACACCATTTTCCTCCTCATACATGTCGACACAACGTACCGACACACAGCACACACACAGGGAATGCTCTGATAGAGGACAGGACCCCACTAGCCCTTTGGGGAGACAGAGGGAGAGTTTGCCAGCACACACCAGAGCGCTATATATATACAGGGATAACCTTATATAAGTGTTTTTCCCTTATATAGCTGCTGTATATATTTATCTGCCAAATTAGTGCCCCCCCTCTCTTGTTTTACCCTGTTTCTGTAGTGCAGGACTGCAGGGGAGAGTCAGGGAGCTTTCCTCCAACGGAGCTGTGAGGAAAAAATGGCGCCAGTGTGCTGAGGAGATAGGCTCCGCCCCCTTCTCGGCGGCCTTTCTCCCGCTTTTTTATGGAAAAAATTGGCAGGGGTTAAATGCATCCATATAGCCCAGGAGCTATATGTGATGTATTTTTTGCCATATAAGGTGTTTTTATTGCGTCTCAGGGCGCCCCCCCCCAGCGCCCTGCACCCTCAGTGACCGGAGTGTGAAGTGTGCTGAGAGCAATGGCGCACAGCTGCGGTGCTGTGCGCTACCTTATTGAAGACAGGACGTCTTCTGCCGCCGATTTTCCGGACCTCTTCAGTCTTCTGGCTCTGTAAGGGGGCCGGCGGCGCGGCTCTGGGACCCATCCATGGCTGGGCCTGTGATCGTCCCTCTGGAGCTAATGTCCAGTAGCCTAAGAAGCCCAATCCACTCTGCACGCAGGTGAGTTCGCTTCTTCTCCCCTTAGTCCCTCGGTGCAGTGAGCCTGTTGCCAGCAGGTCTCACTGAAAATAAAAAACCTACTTTAAACTTTTACTCTAAGCAGCTCAGGAGAGCCCCTTAGTATGCACCCTTCTCGTTCGGGCACAAAAATCTAACTGAGGCTTGGAGGAGGGTCATAGGGGGAGGAGCCAGTGCACACCAGGTAGTCCTAAAGCTTTTACTTTTGTGCCCAGTCTCCTGCGGAGCCGCTATTCCCCATGGTCCTTTCGGAGTCCCCAGCATCCACTAGGACGTCAGAGAAATAAGAGATATGTATTTTATCTAAATAGGGAGAGAAAACGCACTTATTGTATATATGTCAGACGGGATCCGGTCATGTGACCGGTGCATGAGATCCCGGTGGTCACCATGCTAACTCTAGCATCCTGAGAGATCAAAAGCCCTATACAGTCGGCATGCCGACTAACAGGGACTATTGTTACTTGTGGGTGTCCACGACACCCATAGAGCTAGAACAGAACCTGTGGCGAACACAGCAAGCCATGAGCCCGCAAGGGGCTTTGTTGCCCTCGCCTTCACCCTCGGTATTATGTGGCCGGGTTCCCAGGGTCGGTATGCTGACCGATGGAATCCCCACCGCCAGCCCCAACACTGTCAAGACAATACAAGTATATAATGATATTGTATTCATATCAGGAGAATTCACATTCGCCTTTACCAATTATCATCTGGCTGCAATCTATATACCGACTACAAAAAAGTCAGTAAGAAATGAGCCATGGCAGCTTTATACATACACACCACAGACACACACAGTACAAGACTCTTAGACCGCCAGCTTTTAACATGGGTTATTTCACATGAGCGCGCATAACCTGTGTTGCTGTGTGGTCTGAAAGGGACCAGTTGGAATAAACTGGGTCAAGTTACCCGGTATTCCAACTCGGGTAGCGAGCAGGGTTGAACACGTGTTCAACCCGGCTCGCTGTGCTGTGTGAACAGGAAGCCGGGTCAATGCAACCCGTTTCCCGTTCACTCTGTGTGGACAGGCAGTGTTTGGAGATCATGTGATCTCTAAGTATAACCCCCACCGCATCACTGCTGAAGTCACCGGCGGCGAGGGGCCTGAGGCAGGTTGCATGCAGGAAGCACCCGTGTCAGGCTCCTGTGTGCGACCCGCCTCAGGCAGTGTAAAGGGATATAACAGTGCACTTACTTTGCTGGGTATGAATGGGGGTGGTATCTTGCGGGCCTCTAGCCTCTCCCAATCCATACTCCAGAAGAAGGGATGGTCTCTAATTACACCATCCACACCCAGACGCTTATCAGGATCTTCACACAGGAGCTGAAAAGAGCAACAAGACCATAATTATTTAACAGCTGAGCTGCAAATTAAATTGTGACCCATATATATCTAGACATTCATTAGATATTATTTACTTGCAGCATCAAACAAGTGACAAACAGACTTTTGCCACATCATATTCAAGAATAAATGTGCGATAGGTAAAAGGTCATTTACACTGAATCATTTTTTAGACTTCAAAAGAAATGTGTATATGATATCTGTGTTTTAAATGATGTATGTTGGGTTCTCAGGTCAGTCATTTAATACATGGCACAGATATGAAATACACATGCTGTGTGTCTGCGCTGGGGTTACCCCCATACATAATGCTTAACACACATAGCAGTAACCAGGGCTCCCATCAGTAAATGTGGAGATAAGTAAAAAAAAAATCAGACAAGGCCGATTCTGTCTACCCCTCCCCCTTTCCTCTTACTGGGTATCAGATAGGAAATGCTCCATGCCTGACCATCAGGAGGGATCAGAGTAACAGGAGTAAGACATACACCCAGGGCAGAGAAATGTAACTTGCACCTTATGTAGAAATTGGAAATTGTCTGTGAACACTGATGCAGGACACTGAAAAGTAGAGATGAGCGCCTGAAATTTTTCGGGTTTTGTGTTTTGGTTTTGGGTTCGGTTCCGCGGCCGTGTTTTGGGTTCGAACGCGTTTTGGCAAAACCTCACCGAATTTTTTTTGTCGGATTCGGGTGTGTTTTGGATTCGGGGTTTTTTTTCCAAAAACACTAAAAAACAGCTTAAATCATAGAATTTGGGGGTCATTTTGATCCCAAAGTATTATTAACCTCAAAAACCATAATTTACACTCATTTTCAGTCTATTCTGAATACCTCACACCTCACAATATTATTTTTAGTCCTAAAATTTGCACCGAGGTCGCTGTGTGAGTAAGATAAGCGACCCTAGTGGCCGACACAAACACCGGGCCCATCTAGGAGTGGCACTGCAGTGTCACGCAGGATGTCCCTTCCAAAAAACCCTCCCCAAACAGCACATGACGCAAAGAAAAAAAGAGGCTTTTTACTGATATTTGGTGTTTTGGATTTGACATGCTCTGTACTATGACATTGGGCATCGGCCTTGGCAGACGACGTTGCTGGCATTTCATCGTCTCGGCCATGACTAGTGGCAGCAGCTTCAGCACGAGGTGGAAGTGGATCTTGATCTTTCCCTAATTTTGGAACCTCAACATTTTTGTTCTCCATATTTTAATAGGCACAACTAAAAGGCACCTCAGGTAAACAATGGAGATGGATGGATTGGATACTAGTATACAATTATGGACGGGCTGCCGAGTGCCGACACAGAGGTAGCCACAGCCGTGAACTACCGCACTGTACTGTGTCTGCTGCTAATATATAGACTGGTTGATAAAGAGATAGTATACTCGTAACTAGTATGTATGTATAAAGAAAGAAAAAAAAACCACGGTTAGGTGGTATATACAATTATGGACGGGCTGCCGAGTGCCGACACAGAGGTAGCCACAGCCGTGAACTACCGCACTGTACTGTGTCTGCTGCTAATATATAGACTGGTTGATAAAGAGATAGTATACTCGTAACTAGTATGTATGTATAAAGAAAGAAAAAAAAACCACGGTTAGGTGGTATATACAATTATGGACGGGCTGCCGAGTGCCGACACAGAGGTAGCCACAGCCGTGAACTACCGCACTGTACTGTGTCTGCTGCTAATATATAGACTGGTTGATAAAGAGATAGTATACTCGTAACTAGTATGTATGTATAAAGAAAGAAAAAAAAACCACGGTTAGGTGGTATATACAATTATGGACGGGCTGCCGAGTGCCGACACAGAGGTAGCCACAGCCGTGAACTACCGCACTGTACTGTGTCTGCTGCTAATATATAGACTGGTTGATAAAGAGATAGTATACTCGTAACTAGTATGTATGTATAAAGAAAGAAAAAAAAACCACGGTTAGGTGGTATATACAATTATGGACGGGCTGCCGAGTGCCGACACAGAGGTAGCCACAGCCGTGAACTACCGCACTGTACTGTGTCTGCTGCTAATATATAGACTGGTTGATAAAGAGATAGTATACTCGTAACTAGTATGTATGTATAAAGAAAGAAAAAAAAACCACGGTTAGGTGGTATATACAATTATGGACGGGCTGCCGAGTGCCGACACAGAGGTAGCCACAGCCGTGAACTACCGCACTGTACTGTGTCTGCTGCTAATATATAGACTGGTTGATAAAGAGATAGTATACTCGTAACTAGTATGTATGTATAAAGAAAGAAAAAAAAACCACGGTTAGGTGGTATATACAATTATGGACGGGCTGCCGAGTGCCGACACAGAGGTAGCCACAGCCGTGAACTACCGCACTGTACTGTGTCTGCTGCTAATATATAGACTGGTTGATAAAGAGATAGTATACTCGTAACTAGTATGTATGTATAAAGAAAGAAAAAAAAACCACGGTTAGGTGGTATATACAATTATGGACGGGCTGCCGAGTGCCGACACAGAGGTAGCCACAGCCGTGAACTACCGCACTGTACTGTGTCTGCTGCTAATATAGACTGGTTGATAAAGAGATAGTATACTACTAATATTATATACTGGTGGTCAGGTCACTGGTCACTAGTCACACTGGCAGTGGCACTCCTGCAGCAAAAGTGTGCACTGTTTAATTTTAATATAATATTATGTACTCCTGGCTCCTGCTATAACCTATAACTGGCACTGCAGTAGTGCTCCCCAGTCTCCCCCACAATTATAAGCTGTGTGAGCTGAGCAGTCAGACAGATATATAATATATATAGATGATGCAGCACACTGGCCTGAGCCTGAGCAGTGCACACAGATATGGTATGTGACTGAGTCACTGTGTGCTGTGTATCGCTTTTTTTCAGGCAGAGAACGGATTATAAATAAAAGTGGTGGTCACTGGTCACTATCAGCAAAACTCTGCACTGTACACTACTGAGTACTCCTAATGCTCCCCAAAATTAGTAAATCAAGTGTCTCTCTAATCTATTCTAATTCTAAACGGAGAGGACGCCAGCCACGTCCTCTCCCTATCAATCTCAATGCACGTGTGAAAATGGCGGCGACGCGCGGCTCCTTATATAGAATCCGAGTCTCGCGATAGAATCCGAGCCTCGCGAGAATCCGACAGCGTCATGATGACGTTCGGGCGCGCTCGGGTTAACCGAGCAAGGCGGGAAGATCCGAGTCGCTCGGACCCGTGAAAAAAAACATGAAGTTCTGGCGGGTTCGGATTCAGAGAAACCGAACCCGCTCATCTCTACTGAAAAGTATTAAAACCTTTCCTTGGGAACCTGTAAGACCAATATAGAAGCTTTTCCAAGGGTAATTTCTTCTTCATTGAGATTATAGACTAAGAGGCCCATTTATCAAAGAGTATTTGCGGGTATGTCACCAAAAACACCGGTTTCCGGGAGCTAGCCGCAAATATTATATATCCCTGGAATGTATGAAGGAGGGATCGCTGTAGGTATCTCCGGTACCTGCTGCGATCCCTCCATTGCTATGGTGGATGCAATGCTGCCCAATGTAACAATATTGGGAAACACAGAATGTGTCGGCAGATAAGAACCATTGATCATTATTTCTTTGTAAGGATATCCTTAGGTCTATCCCATGCATGCTTAAATTGCTCTACTGTCTTACTCTCTACCACCTCTAATGGGAGGCTATTCCACTTGTCCGCTACTTTTTCTGTGAAGTAATTTTTCCTCAAATTTCCCCTGAACCTACCTCCCTCCAGTTTCAGTGCATGTCCTCGTGTTCTAATACTTCTCTTAATTTGAAGAATGTTTCCCTCCTGGACTTTGTTAAAACCCTTGATATATTTGAAAGTTTCTATCATGTCCCCCCTTTCCCTTCTCTGCTCCAAACTAGACATATTGAGATATTTTAGTCTTTCCGGGTAAGTTCTGTGATGTAGGCCATGCACCATTTTAGTTGCCCTTCTTTGTACAGTCTCTAATGTATTAACTAATATCCTTCTGAAGATATGGCCTCCAGAATAGAACACAGTATTCTAGATGAGGCCGCACCAAGGACCTATACAGTGGCATTATTACTTCTTTCTTTCTGCTGCTGATTCCTCTCTCTATGCAACTAAGCATTTGACTAGCCTTCCTCGTTGCTTTGTTACATTGCTTACCTGCCTTTAAGTCAACTGAACTAGTGACTCCTAGATCCCTTTCCTCCTCAGTAGTTTCCAGTATAGTGTCATTAAAACTATATTTAGCTTTTGGACTTTTGAGACCCAAGTGCATGATTTTGCATTTTTTGGTATTAAACTGTAATTGGCACACTCTTGACCATTCCTCTAGTCTACCTAGATCCTCATTCATTTGTTTTACCCCTCCTGGTCCTCCTGGTGTGACTACCATGTTGCATACCTTTGTGTCATCTACAAAAATACTTTCCTTTTAATGCCATTTGCAATGTCACCAATAAAGATATTAAAATGCACTGGTCCAAGTACAGATCCCTGGGGTACTCCACTGGTAACATTTCCCTCCTGTGAATGCACTCCATTTACTACAACTCTCTGTTTTCTATCCTGCAAGAAAGACAAAGAGTGATCTGGCAACCTGAGCTGCATACTCAGCACTCACTCACACTCACCTTTTCAATGATGTCTTCAGCATCATGATCTAATGAAAAGTCCTGTATGCCAACTAGCCTGCTATCTTCCGGGGATTGTCCGGTCAGCATTTGGAATAGGACAACTCCAAATGAGAACCAGTCTGCCGAGGTGTTATACCCGAGGAAATCTTCTATCTGCCAAAAGAATGACATCATTTACTATATGCTATAGGTTTATTCACAATAATGTTTATATTAGTCAGAACAGTATACACTGTACTAACTCACATACATTGGTGTAAGAGCAATTTTTCATTGGGGAATTCACATGTATCAAAGGAAATAATACATACTGTAACGCATCACTGATTAGAATAATTATACTGGTAAATGTTATAAACATAAAAAGTAATATATTTTATTTACTGATTTTATTATCACTTTATGGGACCTATTTATCAATAAATATTTGAAGGAAATCCCCCCAAAACACTTGTTGTCGTGAGGTACCTGTAAGTAATAAGTATTCAAATAATATATGTGCAGGGGAGCACAGCAGATATTGGAGATACAGTGCCTGCTGTGGTTCCCTGTTTTCACTCACAAAAGCAGCCCCATAAGTTTCTATAGGGACTGGTGTTTTGCTGAATTTACCAAGCTCCTTGGCCCCATATCTCATGCCATATCAAGAGTAACTGGAGAGGGATCCTATGGATACCTATACATCATAAACCTATGGATCAGTACAAATTAGAAACCTATATGAGCTGCGTTTGTGAGCAAAGAGGAGGCCGCAGCAGATATCTCCGATACTGGCACACTCCACTTGTCCTGGCACAGTCAGCAGACCGCGCATGTGTAATAGTGCGCCCAGATCCTGAAGATCATTCCTCTTACATGTTGGTGGGGATGATAGTAGTATCCCTTAGTGGTACCAGCTTTTCTCAAACATTTACAACCAAGGGGATCATTCTACACACTCTGAATCTTCTTTCAAATGATAACAGAGCTAAACACCATCTGAAGATGGCGTTTACTAACGCTGTCAAACTCCACAAACGTTTACTTTTCTGAGCTTGATAAATAGCACAACCTTAACATTTCCACACATTGTAGTGGGACTGCAGTGTGCGCAGTCGCACTGAGGGAGCAATGGCCAGTGACTTGGAATGAGTTAATTTGACTCATTACAAGCCGCCTGTGCCGGAGGAGGAGAGGGAGTAGCGGAGAAGGAGGAGGAGGGAGAGGGAGGAGGTAGCCGCAGCAGCACTATGTAATTGGTAGCGGCGCTGATCTATCTATCTATCTATCTATCTATCTGTCTACCTAATGTGTAAAAGGGGGACGCTGTCTGCCGTAATGTGTAAAAAAGGGGGACGCTGTCTGCCGTAATGTGTAAAAAAGGGGACGCTGTCTGCCGTAATGTGTAAAAAGGGGAATCTGTCCGCTGTAATGTGTAAGAGGGGCTGTATGTGGTGTAGTGGTGCCTCTATGCGGCGTAATTTGAATAATGGAGACTACTATAATATGTAATGTGAATTGGTATTATTTTGTTGCCACACCCCTGCCCCATGAAGTCTCCGAGTTGATGGACTTTGTGCGTCTGCCCGTTTTTTAAAGTAGCAATCATTTATATGGCAAAACCAAACTGATTTCGCTTTAAAAATTATTGCTGGATTAAAAAATGGGCAGACTCGCACTAATGGGCAAAACCAGATTGCACTGCAGGTGGGGCAGATGTAACATGTGCAGAGAGAGGTAGATTTGGGTGGGGAGTGTTCAAACTCAAATCGAAATTGCAGTGTACAAATAAAGTAGCCAGTATTAACCCTGCACAGAAACAATATAACCCACCCAAATCTAACTCTCTCTGCACATGTTGCATCTGCCCCACCTGCAGTGCAACATGGTTTTGCCCATTAGTGTTTTTTTTTATTTGATAACAAACCTGAATAACCCCCTCAGTCAACTCGGGAGGCTATTACATTAACTCCTATATATGAGAAATCTACTAATATCCTTTATAACTCACCTCGGGGGCAATATAGCCTGTTGTTCCTGCATATTATTCAGTGGCGACGTCTCCTTCATGCATGTTGTTTAATGCAAGGCCCAAATCTGCAATCTTAATATGGCCGTCTCCATCGATGAGAATATTCTCTGGTTTGATGTCTCTATAAAAAGGAAGATCCTCTAAGTAAAACAAGCTGCTGAGATGGACCAGCACGTGACATAACTTACAATTACATCTTTCAATATGTAATTAAACACTTCAAAGGGTTTTCCCATAATCAATGCGCACAGTGTCTATTCACAGGAAGCAGAGAGCCTGGGGGCATGGTCTGCAGCTCACAGAGCACTGGGTATGCCACCATAGTGGCAAAAATGGGTCCGTGGCTCGCGATCGCGGGCATTCCCACAAAGCCACATACCTTTTCATGAGGCCACTGCCCCTTTTCGTGGGTATGTGCCTTTGGTGCGCAGCAGTGTCCCTACTTGGACAGTGACGATGTTGGGAGGTATGTCTCATATAGATCAAGATCAGTGAGGGTGTATCACTGTGGCTATTCTAGGTGTAAGAGTAAATATGGCTGTGACCAGGCGTATCTATTACACCTAGTATAGGGTAGGTACAAGTGTGCACTGATAGCGGTGACTAGAAGTAAACCAATCATACACATAGGAGGCGGGCGCACAGCAAGATGCCTACAGCTCTACATATGGAGAATATACACATGTCTTCCATCCATGCAGCTGAGGGTGATTTCCATACAACCCAGCATCAGGCCCTATAGTCTCCTGCACTCATTGTAAATAAGACACAAGTGTACAAAGACATATAATAATAGCGTCAGAATTGAGACAGGAAACAATGATCTACTACAATGAGAAGACAAATGTACTTACCGATGGATGTAGCCCTTGGAATGCAGATGTTCCAGTCCACACACAATCTCCGCTGCATAGAAACTGGCAGAGAAAGAAAGGAAACCGCTGTAACCATATGTAACAGGCTCAGAAAGAGGCTACACACAGAATTACACCTGTACCATGTGTTGTGACACTGGGATGTACAACTCACTACATAAATACATAACACACTGATAACACCTCTCCCCGACTGGGAGCCATTTATCATAGATTGCATATTCAATGTGATCTGAGCGGGATCTTACCTCCCAGGATCACACTGCAATATGCAATCACAACGAGCTGATGTATCAATCAGCACCTGCAGGGACAAGGGCTCTGAAAGGATCTCATCCCTGCCATGTGCTGTGATGGCCGCCGGGGCTCCTGCGCATGCGCGGTCAGCTAAGATCACACAGCGGCCACTTCCGGGGAGATTCCTGCTGCGATCCCTCCTTCTTACATTGCTGGGGCACATAATATTTGTGGCTAGCCTCAGAAAATGAGTGTTTTCACGGACACAGCCATAAATATTGTTTGATACATGGGCCCCTGTCTTATGGGATATCCCACATTCAGATGTCACCTGGTTGTGTCTGACAATAGAAGGCAGAATAGGCCTTTGTACCAGCCAGTGCAGAGATGTAATGCTGACATGAGGATATTAGTGCACACACCAATACCAGTGGAGGCTTTCATGCATGACCATGACACAAATGTGATGTGTATGGGCCACCATATGAATGTCATTCAGCCAATGCTGATCCAGAATCATCATTACATGTCTGACTTTTACATATTACATATATTATATTAATACAATGCCTCCATCCACCAATCCCTGTAACCCTGAATATATTCTGTGGCCAGACACTCATCCACTCAGTCTCCTTTCAGCTCTTACGTTGCCGTGTTTAGGTCCAAGGCACCAGTTCTTTCCAATAGGTCATAAAGGTCTCCTCCATTGGCATACTCCATTCCCAGGAAGAGGAGCTCCTGTTAGAAGACATATTATGATATATTAATGTTCCTAATCATTGGCATCTACAGACAGCACATAACTCACTGTGATTCCCAGTTTTCAATTGCAAAAGCAGCCTCCATAGATTTCTGTGGCGATTGCTTCAATGCCAAATTTACCTAGTCCCAGAATGTAAAGCATGAAATTGTTTGGCCTCGGTAACTAACACCATCTTGGCCCCGGTAGGTAACACCATCTTGGCCCCGGTAGGTAACACCATCTTGGCCCCGGTAGGTAACACCATCTTGGCCCCGGTAGGTAGCACCATCTTGGCCCCGGTAGGTAGCACCATCTTGGCCCCGGTAGGTAGCACCATCTTGGCCCCGGTAGGTAACACCATCTTGGCCCTGGTAGGTTAGCCGTTGTAGCCTATGGGCTATATTCCACAAAAGGTACTAGGAGAGGGATCTATAGGATCCCTCCCTGACACTCCCTGCTCACACATGTGCAATCAGCAGACCGCACATACAGAGCAGCGTGTCCGGCCCTACAACATGAAAGTAAAGAGATCGTATTAGTGATCTCTATACTATTACATATCACTAGAACAGGCACCTATCAGAACCCCTATAGCTGCAAGTGATTTTTAATACATGCCGCCAGTCTTCAATTTCTTGCGGCGATAAATTAAAACTATAGGGTATAATTAATAAATTTGCTAATGAGTAAATTATGTGATGAGATGGATAGAGACAGAATATCTGAATTTCCTGTGGATTGTGCATTGTCTGCATCAAATCCAACCGCAAAATACAGTTTTAGATTTTTTTAGTCAGGTTAAACATATGTGCTGAATTACAGATGCAGTGTGTAATAGAGTAGAGGTATGATACTATAATAAAAGTACTACATAAAATAGTTTTCTACATAAAAGTCATCTTAGTATTATTATTATAGATGGAAAGAAGCCCAGAAATAGCTTCTGCTCCAGTACCTGAGGATTCCCAGGAAGGAAAAAAATGCCAGGTTGCAGCGGCCGCATGTGACCTCATGCAGCGGTTGCGGGCCGCCCCCGTAATGGCCTGAACACGCCTGCGTTGTCCGGACCTCGCCCAGCCAACGGCGTTCTAATGCCATTGGCACGCCCCCTCCCGCCCTGTGACCGTCTCTGCCTGTCAATCAGGCAGAGGTGATCGCCGCCTAGAGATGCTTTTAGCATCTCACTGGGCTCCCGGGGTGCGGATGCGCTGTGCGCCCCCCTGCGTGTGCGCACTCCACAAAGACATTAAGACTACGATCACTGCCGCTGCAGCAATCCAGTCTGAATTCTCCCCCAAGACCAAGAGGGTTAGTAGAATATACACGAACTTACCTCAGTCTGGAAGGCAAAAAGCCCTCGGACGACAAAGGGCGTCCTGACAGCCTGCAGTGCCTCTCTCTCCACCAGCACAGATCTTATCACATCGTCTTCCACCACAACTCTTTTCTTAATGACCTTCACTGCAAGCTGCCTTCTGGTGACAGTGTCAGATGCCAGTAACACCTGTACGGTACAGAGAGACGTTACAGAAGCAGGAGGAAAGAGGTATGGGTCATACAGTAACTAATGATAACATTCTGTGTCAGGAGATAAGAGAATGTAAGCACAAATGCCTGGAATGAATAAAGTAAGATATGTTAAGGGCCCCATACACTAGAACGATGATGCCCGATTTCAGCCAATTTCAGGCATTTGGGCCGATATATCGGGTGAAATCGGGCATTTTGGAGGTGTTTCCGATCCAATCCGATCCAATGCGCATTCCCATGAGGGTCGGATCGGCTTCCCTAGATCGCTAGTGCTGCACTCGTGATATGCCTGTTCCCGCAGGCATGGCTGGGATCACATATGATATATTGCGTGCAAAATATACCAAATCGTTTGGAATCGTATGGAACAACTCCCGAAAGCTCACGGGAGAGTTCAAGGGAAATTGCCTCCGACTTCAGCCTCGAACATATCATTCTAGTGTATGGGGCCCTTTAGTCTTGATTACATTGCATTGTCCATGTTGTGGGGTAATTGAGGAGGTCTGTTCACTGCTGTTCTGTGTAGCAGAGGTGAATGGGCGCTGCACACACCTGCCACTGGTGCTGAGGATAGTGAGAGGTCATTATGAAGGAGACCAGATGGGGATAAAGGGCATCCTTGTGCTTTCCATGCACCCATCCATGATACAGACATACCCTATATATGACATAATGCCCCTGTCCTGTTCCAATCCCCTCCAGTATTGAGTTGTAAGCTATAGTGTGGCATTTGGTAAACACGCTAACCAGACAGTGGGCCTAATTAAGATCTGATCGCTCACTAGGGGCTTTTTGCAGTGCTGCGAGCAGATAGTCGCCGCCTATGGGGGAGTGTATTTTCAATTTGCAAGTGTGCGATCGCATGTGCAGCCGGGCGGTACAAAAAAGCTTTGTGCAGTTTCTGAGTAGCCCAGAGCTTACTCAGCCTCTGCGATCACTTCAGCCTGTCCGGGGCCGGAATTGACATCAGACACCCGCCCTGCACACGCCTGCGTATTCCAACCACTCCCAGAAAATGGTCAGTTGCCACACACAAACACCCTCTTCCTGTCAATCTCCTTGCGATCAGCTGTATGAACAGATTCTTTGTATAATCCATTACTGGCCAATGATCCGCTTTGTACTTGTACGATGCGCCTGCGCATTGCGTTGCATATGCATGCACAGTTCTGACCTGATCGCAGCGCAGCGGAAAAACCTAGGGGTAAATTTACTAAGATGGGAGTTCTATTTAATATGGGATGTTGCTCATAGCAACCAATCAGATTCCAGGTATTATCTTCTAGAAGGTGCTAAATAAATGAGAAGTAGAATCTGATTGGTTGCTATGGGCAACATCCCATCTTAAATAGAACTCCCATCATAGTAAATTTACCCCCTAATGTGTGATCAGGTCTGAATGACCCCCAATGCCATATGTTTGGTGCTGGGACAGTATGTGGGTAACTAGGAGATGTATATGATGGGCACTTTCATATTATGTGTACAGAAATATTGTTACCACAACATGCACATACAGGATTTATTTTTGTGCTATAGTAAAAAGTATTATTTTTCTCCAGAGTATTCAATTAAATGTAAATGTGCCAACTGTACTGTGCAGTGACTATCAAGGTGCTGCCCGCTTCCCTTACCCAGTAGCTGTCTCTGTAAATAGTTCTGTATAAGCAGCCACACTGCCTGACAGGCATGTGGGAGACACCAATGTCACTTCAGTGCAACCTACTACCCCATCATTAATATAAACATATAACATTTTCTACGTTGCATTCTCCTATAATATTGTTTGAATGAACGTATATACTATAGGTATATCAGCAGAGATATCAGTACAGACCCCCCAAATCTGCCCAAATCCTCCCTGCAGAAAATACAAACCCCCCACTCACACACACACCACCTTTTCCATGGTTAGCAGTTGATTTACCTGCGGACACAATACCAATGGTCATAATCCCGACAGCCATTGACCGACAGTCAAAATACCGACATGGTCAAAATACCGACATTTATTATGCCGACATGTCAAAATGCTGACATGCTTTTTTAAGGACTTTTTGCCCCAAAACAGACTTATTCATACTTTACCATCCCAGTGGACCTGGAGGGGGAATATAATAGGGTGCCGAGTACAGAACACTTAGACGGTGACCATGTCGACCTATGTCGACATGGACACAAAACACCCCAGGAAAAATCATGTCTGTATTGTGGCATGTCGGTATTTCAAATGTCGATATTCTGACTATGTTGGCATGTTCATCATGTCGGCATAATGGATGACGGTATTTTGACTGTGTCGGTATTTTGACTGTCAGTCAATGGCTGTCGGGATTATGACCGTCAGTATTGTGTCCGTCGGTAAATCACAATGAACCCCTTTTCCACATGTAACATTTTTCACATCAGTAAAGATAGGCTGCATTTACACACAGACACAAATGGGATTTGGACACAACCCTATATAAATGACTATTGTGTAACCAATGTCACTATGGCAGGTTTGTTATTATATATAGCTGTGTATATATACAGTTAGCATAATGGCGACAACATGAGAAATCAGACAGAAAACACAAATCTTACTCTTCCGTAGCTGCCCCGGCCGAGCTCTTGGTGGTAAATGAACCGCCCGATGGATAATGGGGTTCTGCAGCCGGGGCCGGCTGAGGAGACTCCGCTGCCTCCTATTGGGGTAATAAAAGAAGAGGTTATACATTTACTCTTTATATAAATAATGAGTCAGACAGTGGATATTATACAAATCAGTATTCAGCTGCTGCATCGGGGCCTATGGGATCTTGTATTTTAAGGCCCATTGTGAAGGATATTTAAACCAAATACAAGTTATTTTTGTTTTCTAAAAGTGCCACACATATAATTTCCACACATTTACATGTGTTATTAGTTCTTTTATTTTATTAAATACAATTTGTATTTTAGTTTTAGTGCAGCTACAGATACCTTTACATCATTAGCAAAAGTCCCCAATTCACAGTCACTTACAGCAACATATTGTCACTGTGATGTGTAACACGCTCCCAATTCCTAACAACTATTAGGGTGTATTATACATACAGGGCTCTATGGGGTTTATAACACAGAGCTCAGTCACTCAGCACAGTCTCTTACTCCATATTATTCACTGATTTTTTTTGGGGTAGACATACTGTATCTTAATTATTACAGGTAACTATTATATCCTCTGCGTTTATATATATCCTGTCTGGGGTTTTTTTATTCAGTGTATAACAGGAAAAGCCTGCTTCATCTACCTGAGAGATACAAGTTATATTCCACTATATACTATAAATCATGGGTCTTCAACCTGCGGCCCTCCAGCTGCTGTGGAACTACATATCCTAGCATGCTCTGCCTCAGTTTTAGCATACCTTAATATCAAAACTGTGGCAGGGCATGCTGGGATGTGTAGTTTCACAGCAGCTGGAGGGCCACAGTTTGAAGACCTATGCTAAATGATAATTTCAACTCAGTGATAAAATGATGATGAGGAGTAATCAGTAGTGAGGTGCACGGGGACCTGCATTTTATACACACACAATAAATATATATATATATATATATATATATATACACACACACACAAATTGCTTTCTAACATTTTTTCATATTTTTTAAAAAGAAATTAATATAACAGCCATTTGACCTAATTTAATTACACCAAATAGTTTTTGTATGGCCACTAATAGATTTCTATAATGTTTTCCTATGTTAGTTTGGCTTTTTGCAGGGTACAGGCAGATTTCCCCATTTTCTCCTACACTTATCTCTGCTTTTGCCAGCTTGAATTATTTTGTGAATCCTGTTTTTGGGAGCGCACAGGGTGTGATAAGTGGATTTTGGGAGCAATAGGTGTGATAACATTAGACACGATGGATACCCCCCTAAGTAGTGCTTGGTATAACTTGGCCACAAGCAGGTTCCAGGTAACAGCTGGGGGAGGGGGCGGGGCTAGGCAGCACAACCGACCAACTGTCATTTTCGTGCCCCAGGGAAGCAGCAGGGATCATTATCTGCGTTTAATATAAAAGGCCGATCACAGGTAATCCCAGGCAGGGCCTCTAGCAGCTAAGTACCCAATAGTGTAACAGCCCCCATCACTGGTACACTGAGAAAGTACCGCAAAAGAAGTAGATTTGTTATTTTAGATGTGATGAAATATACTCTATATGAGAATTTGGCACTATTCTGTAGCACATTTAATAGCTGACTGTAGTGGGGATCGCTCCAAGCTTACAGGCCTCTAAAGACCCATTTATCTGGCAGATCGAATCCAAACAATGTACTTCAATCTCTCATATAATTTCTGGATGCCACAATACCACACTCTGGGGTAGATGTATTAACCTGCAGAAGGCATAAGGAAGTGATAAACCAGTGATATGTGCAAGGTGATAAAGGCACCAGCCAATCAGCTCCAATATGTAAATTAACAGTTAGGATCTGATTGGCTGGTGCCTTTATCACCTTGCACATATCACTGGTTTATCACTTCCTTATGCCTTCTCCAGGTTAATACATCTGCCCCTCTGGGTCTTATGTACTAAGCCTTGGGGAGTGTTACATGGAGAGAGATAAAAGTACCAGCCAATCAGATCCTAACTGCCATGTTACAGCCTGTTTTTGAAAAATGACAATTAGTAGCTGATTGGTTGGTACTTTATCCCCCTTCTACGCTTAGTACATCTGCCCCTCTATGTGAAAGAAACACTGAAATAAATTAACAGTCAGCTACAGTTAGTAGCAGTGGAGCAAGTTCTCCATATTAAGAAAGAGTTTTCTGTGAAAACCATTAATACCTCCTTACCTGGTCTGTCCAATGGAGGAGTGAAATCACTGCCCTTGACCTTCTCTTGGACCATGGCCACATCCAGATATCTCCTTTTCTGCTTTCTATGCTCATCATCTTGGTGTTTCACCCTTTTCTGCTGTCCTGTTCCTTCTTTTATCTGATGTTTCCTCTTTTTCTTGCCAGTCACAGCCTCATGGGAAGATGGTTTCTCCCTTTTGTACAGATGACCCTCTGCAGTGAGACTCGGCCTGTTCCCTGCTCCAGTCGGGGGGTTCTCATATTCGCCAAGCTCGTTGATTGTAATGAGCTGGAACTCGATGACATCTTCCCCATTGGGATTTTGAGGACTGCTGGATGGTACAGCATCTCTGCTATTTGCTCCTCCAATATTTCTGTCTCTGCTCTTCTCTCCACTTCTCTTCTGTCTGCAGCTCTCCTGTGCGCTCCTCTTCACTCCACGCCTCTTCTTTATGCTTTTCTTCTCTTCTCGCATCGCTTTTTGGGGTTGGGGTCGCCACTTTCCTTTACTGTGCTCCATCGCTGGCTGCTCAGCTCGGTCCGTTCACACCAACTGTCATTCTGCCTCACGGAATCCTGGGATGGCAGTGGCGGTGAGACCAGCTGCATGCCCCCTGTACTGGCTGTCTTGTATTGCTGAGGCCCCCATATCATTTAATAGGAAGTTATCAGTAATGCTGGTTATTAAACTTTTTTTTCAAACTTTTCACCAAAAGTTAAAACCATTTATATATAGTGTTATGGTGGGAGAAAGCTGAAAAACACAGAATTATTGGACAGGCTGACAAAAAAACTTTGGCGAGATGTGTACACACACCACTGCCTTAGCTATGGGACTTAAGAGGACTAAGGACTGAGGGCGGAGTGAATAGCTGACTTGACCCGGGTCCATTATTTTCTTATATATTAAGCAAGGATGGTGTGGCGCTCACGGCTGTATAGGAAAAAGTAAACTCACAGAACCACCATGGTTATCAACGTTTCAATCTTAATATAGATTTTCTTCAATACCATACAAAATCTACAGTAATATTGAAAAATTGATAACCATAGTGGATCTATAAGTTTTTACCTCCTACACAGCTGTGAGTACTGCACCATCCCTGCTTAATATGTGACTATTTATGTGAGGGCACCAGGTTCGGCTGCATATATATATTTATATATTTTAGTAAATAATGTATATATATATATATATATATATATATATATATAATATTGGACCCTTATTTTAATGATGTCATCGTGCGTGCATACCTGTGCCTTGTCTATCACTTTGTGCACCAAGCACATACAGATGACCAGAAATGGAGGAGGGTAAGAGAGAGAGAGAGAGAGAGAGAGAGAGAGAGAGAGAGAGAGAGAGAGAGAGAGAGAGAGAGAGTAAAGCTAAATGTTACTATACATCTACATATATATTCCTAAGAAATGCACTGGCAGGGATTGTACCTTTGGCCTTTTTACATATTCTCCTACACTTAAGGGCCCTACAGACTGGGTGACCCGCCACTGAGCTGCCCGACCACCAATGCGGCAGGCAGGAGACCCGGCGGCGGGGGGACGTGAAGGGGGAGTGAAGTTTCTTCACTCCCCCATCACCCGGCGCCATAGCAATGCATGCTAATTTGGCCAATCTCGTTCATCGTTGGTGCCTACACACTGCACGATATGAACGAGTTCTCGTTCCTATCATGCAGTGTTATCTGCCAGTGTACAGGGCCCTTTACATTTTCTGTATTATCCACTAGGACTTGAGGGGAGAGATTCAGCAGCAGGACCCATTAATTGCCTTAATGTAGCAGGTCCTGCCAAGCATTCTCATACCTCTCAAGCTGGGTCTAACATCACATGACCAGTAGTGCAACTTTGCTATGACAGACCTTTAAGTTTCATATAAATAGCACAATAATAATTTTGAAATATTTCAAACTCCTGCTGCATGTTTTACTAAATAGTAATATATCTATCTATATATGGAATGTAGTTATGATCCAGGTGGTCAGAATACCGACGCTAGGATCCCGGCTACCAGAATGCCGACAGGGGGCCAAGGGCTATTCCCACTTGTGGTTGTCCACGCTTAGAGTGAGAATGAGCCCGCAGCATGGCATGGGCAGTGAGCATAAATCAGTTATGCTAGAAAGCATGTTAACACATGTCAATGGACATGCAGTTGCCCAGTATACACATCATAGGAGAGTCATCTCTCACTTACGGTGTATACTGGGCACCTGCATGTCCCGAGGAAGGGTCCCACTGCGGTCCCGAAATGCTGCATAGACGTTTTGCATGTGCTAGCAGTTTTGCCTTGATATGTACCATTGACATGTGTTGACATGTGTTCTAGCATGACTGATTTATGCCCATTGGCTATGGATAATATAATGTGATTAATTGGATTGGATAGCTATGTTATATATAAAATATACAGGATTGCTTGATCGATAGATAGATAGATAGATAGATAGATAGATAGATAGATAGATAGATAGATAGATAATGTGATCAGCTACTGGGGTGTACGCTACCAAACCATTAATGCACCTCCGGAGTGCGGGGCTCAACAGTCTAAGCTCCAATATAAAAAGACAATTTTCACGTCACGCCATTTACAACAGTTTGAATTTTATTACCCATCTTCAGGCAACATACAAATAGTAAATAATAAAATCCTACCTTATATAACAACACTGGGTGGTGGGGAATGTAATAGGGTGGGAGAATCAGGAACTGAGAGATTTTGTGAGAGTTCTCCTGTTTCTTTAAAGTGGCGATCATTTATATGGCATAATCAACCTGGTTTTGCCATGTAAATGATTGCTACTCTCACTTTCTGATTCTCACACCCTATTACATTCCCCTCCAAGTGTAGTCCTCCGGCAGTGATGCGGGACTTCCAGGATTTCCCCGACTCCGGCTCCATAAGCTCACTCCCCCAGTTGTCCCAGCAACCCGCCATCTGTAACAAAAGTGAAATATGTTATCACCACATACATGCATGTATATAAAGTGCCAAGAGTGTAATAATATATCTATATAAACATTCATAAATGTAAATAACCATAATAAAAAACTAATTACTTAATATCTATTAAAATACTGAAACTACATAACACAATCTATACCAACAAATTTTTATTGAATATTCTAGAAAGAAGGGACTATTGTATAGAGTAAATTATGCTATCCCATCTATTATCTATAAAAAATCATAATAGGATTCCTATTTTGATATATTTATATTTTTTAATGTCGTTTTGCAGCTTTACGGATTACTTCTAAGCCCAGGGCTGGCTCCATGCTTACCAGTGTCCTGAGCGTGAAAATTTCTAAGCGCCCCTCCCCCCATGGAAAAGTGGGCACGGCCTTGCAACTGTACATTATCAAACTAAAAATATAATTTCATACCCCCTATACACACAATTAGCAGCCTTACATATAACGCCCACAGTAGCGTTCCTTACAAATAATGTCTCCAGTATAGTGTCAGATACACATAAGGACCCCAGTAGTGCCAGATACACATATGCCCGCAGTAGTGCAGTGCTAGATACACATATGCCCCCAGCAGTCCCAGATACACATATGCCCCCAACAGTGCAGTGCCAGATACACATTATATGCCCCCCACAGTGCAGTGCTAGATACATTATATCTCCCCACATTGTCAGATACACATTATATACCCCCAGCAGTGCCAGATACACATATGCCCCCAGTAGTGCAGTGCCAGATACACATTATATGCCCCCAGCAGTGCCATATACACATGATATGCCCCCCTCCACAGTGCAGTGCCAGATATACATTATATGCCCCCAGCAGTGCCAGATACACATTATATGCCCCCACAATGCAAGATACACATGATATGTTCCCACAGTGCCAGATACACATTATATGCCCCAACAGTGCCAGATACACATAATATGCCCCCACATTGTCATATACACATTATATGCCCTCAGCAGTGCCAGATACACATAATATGCCCCCACATTGTAAGGTACACATAATATGCCCCCACATTGTCATATACACATTATATGCCCCCAGCAGTGCCAGGTATGCATATGTCCCCAGTAATGCAGTGTCAGATACACATTATATGCCCCTAGCAGTGCCAGATACACATTATGGCCCTCACTCCGAGTTGATCGCTCGCAAGGCGAATTTAGCAGAGTTGCTCACGCTAAGCCGCCGCCTACTGGGAGTGTATCTTAGCATCTTAAAATTGCGAACGATGTATTCGCAATATTGCGATTACAAACTTCTTAGCAGTTTCAGAGTAGCTTCAGACTTACTCGGCATCTGCGATCAGTTCAGTGCTTGTCGTTCCTGGTTTGACGTCACAAACACACCCAGCGTTCGCCCAGACACTCCCCCGTTTCTCCGGCCACTCCTGCGTTTTTTCCGGAAACGGTAGCGTTTTTATCCACACGCCCCTAAAACGCTGTGTTTCCGCCCAGTAACACCCATTTCCTGTCAATCACACTACGATCGCCGGAGCGAAGAAAAAGCCGTGAGTAAAAATACTATCTTCATTGTAAAATTACTTGGCGCAGTCGCAGTGCGAATATTGCGCATGCGTACTAAGCGGAATTTCACTGCGATGCGAAGAAAATTACCGAGCGAACGACTCGGAATGAGGGCCTATATGTCCCCACAATGCCAGATACACATTATATGTCCCCACAGCACCAGACACACATTATATGTGCCCCCACAGTGCCAGATACATATTATATGCCCCCACAGTGCCAGATATACATAATATGCCCCACATTGTCAGATACACATAATATGCCCCAGCAGTGCCAGATACACATATGCCCCCAGTAGTGTGGTGCCAGATTCACACTGTATGCCCAAAGCAGTGCCAAATACATATATGCCCCAAATAGTGCAGTGCCAGGTACACATTATATGCCCACACAATGCCAGATACACATTATATGCCCACAATGCCAGATACACATAATATGCCCCCAGCAGTGCCAGATACCTTTATGCACCAATTGTGCAGTGCAAGATACACATTATATGCCCCCCACAGTGCCAGATACATGTTATATGTGCCCCCACAGTGCCAGAGACACAGTATATCCCCACAGTGCCCAGGGTCGGCGATGGGGGACGACAACAAAGGGGAACTAAGGATCAGAGATACCCCAAATATATACCATTTTATGCACGGCTGGGATGTGAGCCATCTTGTCCAAATATGGCAGCGAGCTGTAGTCACACAGTGACTGTGCAGCACGAGTGTGTGCTCGCTCCTCTGGGTACAGCTCTGTTGCAGCCAGTTACAGGACATATATTAACAGTTATTAACAGCATATTCCATTGCGAGTATATATATACATATATATATATATATATATATATATATATATATATACACACATACATAAAACGAGTTTTATGGTAAGAAATTACCTTTGTTAAAACTCTTTCTGCGCGGTACACTGGGCTCCACAAGGAATGGACAATGGGTGTAGAGTAAGATCTTGATCCGAGGCACCAACAGGCTCATAGCTTTGACTGTTCCCAGAATGTATAGCGCCGCCTCCTATATCACCCCTCCTCCCTGCACAGGACCTCAGTTTTTAGTCAACCAGTCCAATGCAGTAGCAGGAAAAGAGACGACAACGGTTAGTAGCCACAACACCGCATTCTTGCGACAGGAGACGTGTCAGCGGCTAATGCCATACCAACCAAAAGAAGCTAAGTGCGTCAGGGTGGGCGCCTTGTGGAGCCCAGTGTACCTCGCAGAAAGAGTTTTAACGAAGGTAAGTTCTTACCATAAAACTCGTTTTCTGCTGCGGGGTACACTGGGCTCCACAAGGAATGGACAATGGGGATGTCCTAAAGCAGTTCCTTATGGGAGGGGACGCACTGTAGCGGGCACAAGAACCCGGCGTCCAAAGGTAGCATCCTGGGAAGCGGCAGTATCAAAGGCATAGAACCTTATGAACGCGTTCACCGAGGACCACGTAGCCACCTTGCACAATTGTTTAAGGGTCGCACCACGGCGGGCCGCCCAAGAAGGTCCAACAGACCGAGTAGAATGGGCCGTAATGTGATCAGGAGCAGAAAGACCAGCCTTCACATAAGCATGTGCAATCACCATTCTAATCCATCTGGCCAGAGTTTGCTTGTGAGCAGGCCAGCCACGTTTGTGAAACCCAAACACAACAAAAAGAGAATCCGATTTCCTAATAGGAGCAGTTCTCTTCACATAGATACGGAGAGCCCGTACCACATCCAAAGACCGCTCTTTGGGAGACAGATCAGGAGAAACAAGTGCCGGAACTACAATCTCCTGATTAAGGTGGAACGAAGAATCCACCTTAGGTAGATAGCCGGGACAAGTCCTAAGAACCACCCGGTCATGGTGAAATATCAGATATGGGGAACTACAGGACAAGGCACGCAAATCCGACACTCTTCTAGCTGAAGCAATAGCCAGCAGAAACACCACCTTAAGGGAAAGCCACTTAAGGTCAGCTGAACCAAGAGGTTTAAACGGAGACTCTTGTAACGCCTCCATAACCACCGACAAGTCCCAAGGAGCCACAGGCGGGACATAGGGAGGTTGGATACGCAACACGCCCTGAGTAAAGGTATGCACATCAGGTAAGGTCGCAATTTTTCTCTGAAACCACACTGACAAGGCAGATATTTGAACCTTGAGGGAGGCCAGACGCAGGCCTAAGTCCAGGCCCTGCTGAAGAAAAGCCAACAACTTGGATATACTAAACTTGGAAGCGTCATAATCGTTAGATGCACACCAAACAAAGTAAGAATGCCAGACCCTATAGTAAATCCGAGCCGAAGCCGGTTTCCGGGCCCGCAACATAGTTTGAATGACCGCCTCAGAAAACCCTTTGGCCCTTAAGACGGAAGCATCAAGAGCCACGCAGTCAAAGACATCCGGGCTAGGTCCTGGTAGACACAAGGGCCCTGAACAAGGAGGTCTGGGCGTTGTGGAAGTAGAAATGGACGCTCTGACGATAGGCCTTGCAGGTCTGAGAACCAGTGCCGTCTGGGCCACGCTGGAGCTATGAGAAGCAGAATTCCTTTTTCTTGCTTGAACTTCCGAATTACCCTGGGCAGGAGTGACATTGGAGGGAACACATACGGCAGCCGAAACCTCCACGGTACCGCCAGCGCATCAACGAATGCTGCTTGAGGATCCCTTGTCCTTGCTCCGAAGACCGGAACATTGTGCTTGTGTCGAGATGCCATCAGATCTACGTCTGGAAGGCCCCACCTTTCCACTAGGAGTTGAAACACTTCTGGATGGAGGCCCCACTCGCCGGCATGCACGTCCTGACGACTGAGAAAGTCGCTTCCCAATTCAGGACTCCCGGAATGAATATTGCCGATATGGCCGGTAGATGACGTTCTGCCCACTGTAGAATCCGTGAGACTTCCTTCATTGCTAGGCCGCTTCGAGTGCCGCCTTGATGATTTATGTAAGCCACTGTGGTGGCGTTGTCCGACTGAACTTGAACAGGACGGTTCTGAATTAAATGCTGGGCCAGGTTCAAGGCACTGAAGACCGCCCGCAACTCCAGAATATTGATCGAGAGGAGGGACTCCTCCTTGGTCCACCGCCCCTGAAGGAAGTGTTGCTCCAGCACCGCGCCCCAACCTCTTAGACTGGCATCTGTCGTCAACAGGACCCAGTCGGATATCCAGAACGGACGGCCCCTGCACAGTTGTTGGTCCCGGAGCCACCAGAGCAGCGACAGACGGACCTCTGGAGTCAATGAGGTCATTTGAGACCTGTTTCGGTGAGGTCGTCCGTCCCATTTCGCTAGAATTAGCCTCTGGAGAGGGCGAGAATGAAATTGAGCGTACTCCACCATGTCGAATGCTGGCACCTGCATCGCCGAATGTATCGACACTTGCGGACGAGATAGGAAGCAACAAATCCTGTCCTGAAGTTTCAGGACTTTCTCCTGAGACAGGAACAACTGCTGGTTGTGAGTGTCCAATAGTGCTCCCTGATGCACCATGCTCTGAGCAGGGATCAGGGATGACTTCTTCCAGCTGATGAGCCACCCGTGGGCTTGCAGAAACCGGACCGTCACATCTAGATGACGCAGGAGAAGTTCTGGGGAATTTGCCAGGATTAACAAGTCGTCCAAATACGGCAGTATCCTGACCCTTTGACGGCGGAGTACCACCGTCATCACCGCCATGACTTTTATAAAGACTCGCGGAGCCATTGTTAAACCAAAAGGTAACGCCCAAAACTGGTAATGGCAGTTGCCAATCGCAAACCTCAGGTATAGCTGCTATAGGAACATGCAGGTTAGCATCCTGTATATCCAGGGAGACCATGAAGTCCCCAGGTTCCGAGGCCAGAACTATAGAGCGAAGGGTTTCCATCTGGAACTTGGAAACCTTCACAAACCTGTTCAATGCCTTGAGGTTGAGAATGGGCCCGGGAGGACCCATTCGGTTTCGGGACTAGAAACAGCAGAGAATAGTACCCCCGGCCCCTCTGCGCAAGAGGCACCTGTACTACGACTCCTGTATCCAGGAGGGTCTGTACCACCGAATGTAGAGTGTTTGCCTTTGTCTTGTCCAACGGGACATCTGTCTGGCAAAATCGATGAGGGGGTCGGTTTTTGAAGGCTATGGCGTAACCTCGTGTGATGACTTCCCGTGCCCAGGCATCTGAAGTGGTCTTCAACCATTCCTGGGTATACCCTAGTAGCCGGCCCCCCACCCTGGGATCCCCCAGAGGGAGGCCCGCCCCGTCATGCGGCAGGCTTATCTGTCTTGGAAGCTGGCTGACGGGCCGCCCAGGCTCTTTTGGGCTTAGGCTTACCAGGTTTGGAAGTGCGGGCCTGCTTGTTGTACGCCTGACCTTTTGCTTTACCTGAAGGACGAAAGGGGCGAAAGGAAGTACCTTTAGCCTTTCGACACAGAAGGAGCAGTACTTGGCAGACAGGCAGTTTTGGCAGTAGCCAAGTCAGCCACAATCTTATTTAAATCCTCCCCAAACAGAGTATCTCCCTTAAAAGGGAGTACCTCCAGGGTTTTTCTAGAGTCCAGATCCACAGACCAGGATCTCTGCCACAATATCCGGCGAGCCAGGACTGATGTAGTAGAGGCCTTGGCTGCCAGGATACCGGCATCAGAAGCCGCCTCTTTAATATAACGAGAAGCTGTGACAATATAAGACAAGCATTGTCTAGCATGGTCAGAGGAGATTTCAGCATCTAACTCCAAGGCCCATGCTTCAATGGCCTCTGCAACCCAAGTAGCTGCAATAGTGGGCCTTTGTGCAGCACCCGTGAAGGTGTAAATCGCTTTCAGACAACCCTCCACACGTTTATCCGTAGGCTCTTTTAGAGACGTGGCGGTGGTGACCCGTAGAGCTGAGGAAACCACCATCCTAGCCACATGTGAGTCCACTGGAGGAGGCGTTTCCCAATTCTTAGACAGCTCTGGCACGAGGGGATAGCGAGCCAGCATCTTCTTTTGAGGCACAAACTTCGAACCCGGGTTTTCCCAGGGTTCCTGACGTATATCAATTAGGTGGTCAGAGTGAGGTAAAACTTGTTTAATCACCTTCTGACGCTTGAACCTATCTGGTTTCTTAGGAGGAACGGATGGCTCGGGATCATCCGTAATCTGTAAAATTAACTTAATAGCCTCCAAGAGATCAGGAACATCCACATGTGAACCACCCTCCCCATCAGCCGTCTCTGAGTCAGAACCTGTGGGGTCAGTGTAAGTGCCGTCTTCATCCGACGAGGTGTCAGTGACAGCAGTGGATTGTGAGGAGACAAGCGCTCGCTTAGAGGACCCCTTGGACGTAGGCGAGCGACGGTCAGACTTTTTAGTAGTCAGGGACTGGTTCAACTTCTTTATTTGAGCAGATAAATCGTCCGCCCACGGTGGGTTAGCTGCAGGGACCACAAACGGTTGTACCGGCATTGGGGGTCCCATAGGGGGTGTTAGTTTATAAACTAGCGTATGCAGAAGCGTGGAAAAAGTGGCCCATGGCAGGTCATTATTTGCCCCCTTTGCCACCGTCCCACTGGGGGGCAAGGAGCCCCCAGAACCAGAGCCCAAAGCTGCTATATTCTCCTCATAGGTATCTGCGGCTTCAGCAACACCAGCAGTGTGTTCAGCCCCAGAACCGTTACCCTCAGAAGCAGACATGATATAACTTGCAGTATCAGGTAACGCAGTACAATTTGTCAGCAGCCCGATACCTCTAGCCCAAACCCCTGCGCAGTGTAGTCAGCACCAGCAGAGATAAAGGAGAGATATGGTGACTAAATCACAGAGAAAAATACGTAAAACAGTATATTTTTGTGAAAATCCTATATTAGATAAAACCTGACGCACCAAGCCCCCTCAGGTTATAGAATATAGGGATAGCAGGTTGAGTGAAAGACACGAAATGGACACCACTCAGCTATCAAATGCACACACAAATAGTCACAGTTTGTACAATGCAGAGGTTATTACTAACAATAATACTGCACTGGACTAGCTTACACAGCTATATAACAATAGATATAACAGTACACAGTAAGAACTGGATGTATATCACAGGGTAATTGTACTAGGAAACCCTGACTAAATGCACTCTTTCTTAACTAACACTGACTAAAAAAAGGCAGGTAGAATACTAAAGTGTCTTGTAAAGTCACAGCACTGACAACCAGGTGGCTTTACATAGGAGGATTTACCCAAGCATTCCCAGGAACAGTGAGCTGAGGGATAATGGCGCCGCAGACACTGCCAGGGAGTGAGGGAGAGACAGATATGCAGCTCCAGGGTGGGAACATTTGCAGAAAATGGCGCCCTGGGGCTGGGGGAGGGGCTTCAGGTCCAAGCTCTATCCCCCTGCTGGCAAAACCACCGGGTACTGCGGGCTCTAATAAAATGGTTTATAGAGAAAACCTGACCTGTCCCATGCCCTGGTGATCTAGTGGGCTCACCTGTACTGCCACAGTGTCTACCGCCAGTGCGCGGCCCGCCTCCCACTGACCGCGCTGGATCGCGATAAAGACCGGGTCCCGCAAGCGGGACCCACTTACCACCTCCCGAAGCGCAGCCACGCGATCCCGGAGAGCCCCCGTCGTGTGTGCCTGACAAGAAGAAAACCGGAGCCTCCAGCTGTAGTCACCCGGCAATCAGGGCTCGGGAGTGTACAGCGCCGCTGGGGAGAGCCGGAGCTGCAGCCGTGAATGTCCACTGACATGTAACACTGCTGCTGCCCTTGAAGTCTTCACTTTTTCCTCCGCAAAAAAGCTCTTCTTAGGGCTGCCTGGAGCAGCCCCTCTGTTAAGTGCCTGCTACTGCAGCACCAACTACAAAACTGAGGTCCTGTGCAGGGAGGCAGGGTGATATAGGAGGCGGCGCTATGCATTCTGGGAACAGTCAAAGCTTTGAGCCTGTTGGTGCCTCGGATCAAGATCCTACTCTACACCCATTGTCCATTCCTTGTGGAGCCCAGTGTACCCCGCAGCAGAAATAATAGGATTTTGGTACTTACCGGTAAATCCTTTTCTCTTAGTCCGTAGAGGATGCTGGGGACTCCAACAGGACCATGGGGTATAGATGGATCCGCAGGAGCTTGGGCACACTATAAAGACTTAAACTGGGTGTGAACTGGCTCCTCCCTCTATGCCCCTCCTCCAGACCTCAGTTAGAAACACTGCCCAGGAGAGATGGACATTTTGAGGAAAGAATTTTTAAACACAGTGAGTGTCATACCAGCTCACACCACGACCATACCGCAGAACGTGGCATTCAATAGAAAACCAGCCTACAGCATGAAAAAGACACAGCCACATGCTGAAAAAATATGTAACACAACCTGTGTGCTAACCCAACCAAGAATGAAACACCTCATGCCATGGCCTGAACAGCATCAGCAACAGTCTGACAGAGAAGACCACGAAAGTATAACCCAAAAACAATAACTGTAGACACCGTACGCACTGGAACGGGCGCCCAGCATCCTCTACGGACTAAGAGAAAAGGATTTACTGGTAAGTACCAAAATCCTATTTTCTCATACATCCTAGAGGATGCTGGGGACTCCAACAGGACCATGGGGTCAATACCAAAGCTCCAGAATGGGCGGGAGAGTGCGAACGACTCTGCAGCACCTATTGAGCAAACAAAAGGTCCCCCTCAACCAGGGTATCAAACTTGCAGAGCATAGCAAAAGCGCGTGAACCCGACCAAGTATCCACTCAGCAAAGTTGACCCGCCTAGACTCCTCGGGCATCCGCCCAAGAAGAGCCCATCTACCCAGTATAATGGGCCTCCACCGACTTCGGTGACGGCAATCCAGCCGTAGAACGAACATGGCAAATAGCATCCAGATCCAGAGTGTAACCAAAATGGCGACCTAAAAATTCAAATCCCTGGCTACATCGAGGGAATTTGAAAGAGCTAATGCCTAAGTAACCACCGGCATCAAAATAGACCAAATTCTGCTAAACCCAGAAACCACTCACGGCAGAACTACCAAACAAGTTCTCAATACCTTTCTATCCACACGAAAGATCAAACAAGGTTCCTGTGAGGCAAAACCACTACATCCGACACCCGCTTTACAGATGTTAAACCCAAGAGCATGACCACTTTCCAAGAAAGAAGTTTTCGTAAAGAAATTATTAGGCCACACTCCCACTCTAAACTTGCCTCCACACCGGTTTGCAAAGCATGGATAAGAACGACCCAGCTGAAAGACTTCCATTAGAGCCTTCCTGGATACACCCAAAACACATAGTTACGCCCACTACAGTGGTAAAACTCAGCCGTTACTTCTTTCCTAGCTTAACGAAGTAAGGAAAGGACTTCACTGGGAACACCCTTTCGGATTAGGATATGGCATTCCACCGCCACAACGTTAGACGCAGCAACTGTAAGTCTTGAAACATGCCCTGATCTTGTTGTCACAGATCCGCACGTAAAGAAAAAAGGTCAGGAATCTTCCATGAGTAAAGCATGAACACCTGGATAGCAACCCCTCCGTGGCAAGACCGGATCCAAAAGGATCGCCTGTACCTTCATTCATCCCATATTTATTACCTTCAAAACAAAATGAAAGCGGAGAGGCCACCTAGACCGACTAAAGACCACGGTGTCACGAGGTTGTCCACTGCTATAGCTTAAGCGGCCCCCTGACCTGGAACAATAACCCGGAGGCCTCTCCTGGAAGCGAGACGCCAACCTAACCAATTGCAACAATCCTCAAAGACTTGTCACGACTGTGAAACTCCTCGATGATGATCGAATCGTTCCCCCCGCATGGAGATCACGGCAGTAGAGGAAATCTATTTCTCCGTCGTTCACCTCCGGAACGAAGCTTGATAATATAGCGGTTACCAGACTCTCCCACCCAACGGCAAAAACTGTGCATCTACTTCCATTGCTGCTTTGCTCCGCCCTAGCGGTTCACTTATGCCACTGCTGACAAGACGTCGAGCAGACCTCACACGGGCAGAACACGAAGAATATGTTTGTCGAAACTAACTCTTAATTCAAGCAAGTTTATATCAGACAAGTTTTCCAACTCTATCCTATCCCCTGGAAACACGTCCCTTGCAAGTACTGCTCCTCCATCTCGGAGATCTGTATGCACGGACACCAGGACTTACACCCGGAACCCGAACCTTCATCCCTCTAGAAGGAGAGAAACGAGCAGACACCACAGGAGCGATGTCCCGGCCGTTAGGCTTATATTCATGTGCGTACGCAGGTGAGACCCGGACCACCTTTTCAACTGGTCTCTTGAAAACCACTCCAGCAATAAAGCGTCTCACCCAAAAAGGCCTCTCCGACCGCAGCCAAACGGTTACGTAACTAAACACCCTGATGAAGTGTCATAGTAAAACCGATCCAACCCTGGATCAGCAGATCTCTTTTCACATGGAAAAACCCCGAACGTTTACCGGTCATTATCAACTTTGAAAAAAAAACAACAGCCGATCCCTGTGTCCAGGCAAAGTCTGAGAGAAACAACGATTTGCACCCTTATACAGGGACCACCGGACAATGTTCTGATCCTGACGCACCTCTGTACGGCATTGTGTACCATCTTCCCTTCCAGAAAGGAATGGCAAGAACTATTAGAAAAACAGTAGAGGGAAACAACGTAACTCCAAATGTTCCCCTTTGGATTCTATAAATAACCCACAGGTCCCAGTCTATTTCCGGACCAACCGAAGCATAGTAGACAAGTGCCCGCCGGAGCGGGGACCAGCCCAATAGACTCAGCGACAAGTGGTGGATGTGGAGGAAACAGAAACTACATCCACCTCTGCGAACCTAACAAGGTTGCAGAACTCTTACCTTTTCACTTTCCCCTGACTACACAGAACAGAAAAAAGGACTGTATCGAACCGGTTAAAACGACTGCATCCCCCAAAAGAATGCGTCACCAACCGTTGTGAAGGAGGCTAACACATAAAGTTAGACTTACCAGAGGAATCCGCCGAGATTGACTGACCATAGGTCACCAAACAGCTGTATACCTGCCACCATCATCTCCCGGAGACATCCTCCGCATTTTTTCCCGGTCACCTCTGTCACGTGGCAGCCAGCTGCAATGTTATAAGGTAGAACAAACATAGACAAGCCTACCCACACCGGGTAGGGTAATTCAATCGGATGCCTACCCGAATACAACACTCCCTCAAGTGCATACAGCGCAACAAGGACAAAGTATAGAAATAAAATTTCACTTAGCTGCCGGTGTATGATCCCTTGCGACCGGGCTCTGCGTCGGCCAGGAGTTGACTGTCACAATTTTCTCTCCGCGATGTGAAGAGAAGAATATTCGGACACCTTGAGAGGATCGAACCAACTCGTCACGGCCAATCTAGAGCTTAATCAACAAAGCTATCAGTACATGATAAGAATACCATTATTTCAGGATTCATGGATATACATCAGGTAATACACAATAAAACACATAAATCCTAACCATGCATATATAAACCTATATCTACACATATACACATATAGATATAACCTATACGCAAGTGGATCGTCCAGACCGGTCAGGTCTCTAGTGACGGTAATGTGTTGTGAATGTGTAAGACCATGTACTGACTTGCCCCCAATGTGGATCTACCAGGAACGATAAGGTCGACAGAAACATAGTAAATGTCGACAGAAAAGGAATAATAAGCGGGCAAAAAATAATCACAGAACCCCGAGGAGTCCGAGGGAAGGATACAAATACAAATCTGATAACACTCCCCCCACCTATACCATTAAAAATATATATATAGGTACAAGCCAATAACAGCCTGACAATTCCTTTAATTTTTAAAAAAAAATTTTTATCCAGGAAATACCGTTGATGCCGACAGGGCATCCCCAAACACCTGCATCTCCCCTATCGTGTTTACTGTTTTAATCACACAAACACCAATGTGCTAATACTTAATTTCCCGAATCAAGTACTGCCATGCGCCGGCGAAGCCGACAGTTATGCCCACAGCCGCCTGTGACAAAACCCTCACACCTGCCGACATATGTCGACTAACCAATAGTGGGAACAAACAGGGAAACCCTGAATATATGTAATTATGCGCCCAATATAAACCCTAAGGCTATAGGACACCTATATAGCTTTTAAAACAGTGTCCCCCCTCCAACTCACTATCCAGCAAGTCCTGGCGGGGATCTGAGGAAAATGACGCTGCTCTCCCCGTGAGGGCTAAGCTCCGCCCCTTCCCGGCACGCTTAAGCCTGCTCAAAATATATAAATATATAAAACCAAAACCAGCTGGGGACCCTATATATATAGGGGGTAACCCCCTGTATAACACTCTTTATGTCCCAACGCAGCCCAGGGCGCCCCCCCGCGCCCTGCACCCACGGAAGTCGTTGGTGTGTGGGAGCAATGGACCGCAGCGTGCACGCTGCGGTATCCCGGCCGGGCGAAGACACCCAGTGTCCGGGTATGCTCCCCCGCCCAGGATCCTTTCAAAATTGCCGCCCAGGGCGCTCCCCCCCAGCGCCCTGCACCCTGCAGGCCGATGGAGAGCGGGAGCCGAGAGCGCAGCGCTACCGCTGCTGCTCTCTCCCGTACGCGGCGCACTGGCGGGGCGGGCACCGAAGTATGTCCCCCCGCCAGTGATCTATAGAAATTATGGTATATGCTGCCCAGGGCGCTCCCCCCAGCGCCCTGCAGGCAGGCGGAGTGCGGGAGCAGGGAGCGCAGTGCTACCGCTGCTGCTCCCTCCCGTTCCCGGCTCACTGGTGGGGCGGGCACCGAGGCATATCCCCCCGCCAGTGAACTACAGATTAAATGCTATATGTCGCCCAGGGCGCTACCCCCCCAGCGCCCTGCACCCTGCAGGGGATGGTACATGTGGGAGCAGGGAGCGCAGCGTTCCCGCTGTCTCTCCCCCCTACGGCACCCTGGCGGGGTGAACATACGCTGTGCCCAGGCACCTAAATATGTCCCCCGCCAGCCTTGTAGACCCTCAGCAACATGCCCCCCAGGGCGCTTCCCCCCCAGCGCCCTGCACCCTGCCAGAGACGTTGGTGTTTGGGAGCCTGGAGCGCAGCACTACCGCTGCTGTTACCTCCGTTACTGAAGTCTTCTGCCGTCACTGAAGTCTTCTTTTCTTCCAATACTCACCCGGCTTCTTTCTTCTGGCTTTTGTGAGGGGATTGACGGCGCGGCTCCGGGAACAAGCAGCTAGGCGCACCAAGTGATCGAACCCTCTGGAGCTAATGGTGTCCAGTAGTCGAGAAGCAGAGCCTTTAAACTAAGAAGAAGTAGGTCCTACTTCTCTCCCTTCACTCCCACGCTGCAGGGAGCCCGTAGTCAGCAGGTCTCCCTGAAAATAACAAACCTAACAAAAGTCTTTCAGAGAAACTCAGCAGAGCTCCCCTAGTGTGTGACCCATCACTCCTGGGCACAAAGTCTAACTGAGGTCTGGAGGAGGGGCATAGAGGGAGGAGCCAGTTCACATCCAGTTTAAATCTTTATAGTGTGCCCAAGCTCCTGCGGATCCGTCTATACCCCATGGTCCTGTTGGAGTCCCCAGCATCCTCTAGGACGTATGAGAAATATATATATTCTCAAGGGGCCCCAGAGATATCACTGAATGGGGCCCCAAGAGTTCTGTTGCCGGCCCTGACAGTGCCAGATACACATAATATGCTGGAAGACTTGGTATCTGCACACACTCAATATATAATATTTAGATAATGTGAGTGTATGTGATTCATCACCATACACCCACTAACATAAGCCCCTCTCTTATATCATGGACAATACTCAGTGTACTCAGGGTGTGCTGTCAACTACAGTACGCATAAACTAAAACTGGGAGGAAAAAAGAGGAGGAACCTTTATCATAGACGCACTAGGAAAAAAGTTGTCATAAAATATAACCTTTATTGTTGTATATTAAAATAGGATATATATTGGTTTATTATCCCAGACTACGGTGAAACATAGAGGTCAAAATTACAACACTAACAAATATGTGAATCCAAAAGGAATGAAAAAATGTGAATAAAGAGTTAAAAAACGTGTCCACGTTTACTTACTAGTGTATAACACTCTCTGGTTGCTATACATGTCTGAGTGTTACCAGCATTTGGTCACTCATATTATGATATTATCAAAAAACAATCTCAGTTTATAGTGAATTGGTCCCACTGTCTGGATTATCTGTCTTGGAAGTACCGTATATACTCGAGTATAAGTCGACCCGTATATAAGCCGAGGCACCTCATTTTACCCCAAAAACCAGGGAAAACTTATTCACTCGAGTATAAGCCTAGGGTGGGAAATGCAGCTCTAGCCGTACACAGCCCTCAGTGCCAGATATGCCCTCATACTGCCAGATATGCCCCCACCGTGCCAGATATGCCCCAACAGTGCCAGATATGCCCCACAGTGCCTGATATGCCCCACAGTGCCAGATATGCCCCACAGTGCCAGATGTGCCTGATATGCCCCACAGTGCCAGATGTGCCTGATATGCCCCACAGTGCCTGATATGCCCCACAGTGCCTGATGTGCCTGATATGCCCCACAGTGCCAGATATGCCCCACAGTGCCTGATATGCCCCACAGTGCCAGATATGCCCCACAGTGCCAGATGTGCCTGATATGCCCCACAATGCCTGATATGCCCCACAGTGCCTGCTATGCCCCACAGTGCCTGATGTGCCTGATATGCCCCACAGTGCCGGATGTGCCTGATATGCCCCACAGTGCCAGATGTGCCTGATATACCCCACAGTGCCTGCTATGCCCCACAGTGCCTGATGTGCCTGATATGCCCCACAGTGCCAGATGTGCCTGATATGCCCCACAGTGCCAGATGTGCCTGATATGCCCCACAGTGCCAGATGTGCCTGATATACCCCACAGTGCCTGCTATGCCCCACAGTGCCTGATGTGCCTGATATGCCCCACAGTGCCTGATATGCCCCACAGTGCCAGATGTGCCTGATATGCCCCACAGTGCCAGATGTGCCTGATATACCCCACAGTGCCTGCTATGCCCCACAGTGCCTGATGTGCCTGATATGCCCCACAGTGCCTGATATGCCCCACAGTGCCAGATATGCCCCACAGTGCCAGATATGCCTGATATGCCCCACAGTGCCTGATATGCCCCACAGTGCCAGATGTGCCTGATATGCCCCACAGTGCCTGATATGCCCCACAGTGCCAGATGTGCCTGATATGCCCCACAGTGCCAGATGTGCCTGATATGCTCCACAGTGCTAGATACTTACCTTCCGTCGCTCCCGCGCTGTCTTCTGAATGAGGGACACGGAGAGCGCAGCGCGTGGCTCTCCTGTGACCCTCCTGCATCTCGGGCGGCAGCGGCGTGTGTTAAAGGAAGTGCCGGTTCGTGCACTTCCTTTAACACTCAGACGCCGCTGCTGCTGGAGATGCAGGAGGGACACAGGAGAGCCGCGCGCTGCGCTCTCCGTGTCCCTCAACGCTGACTCGATTATAAGCCGAGGTGGCTTTTTCAGCACAAAAAAACGTGCTGAAAAAGTCAGCTTATAATCGAGTATATACGGTATGTCATATCACATGTACACCTACCACTCAACAGCTGTTACCTCATAGGAAAACATCCATAATATTGAGGCTGTGGGTATAGGTAGATGTGAATATATTCACTGATGTCTCGTTGAAGGTCACTTCAGTTGTAAATGTCTTCAATTACTATCAATGTATATTGTATCACATATGCACCAACCACTCGGCAGATGTTACCTCATAGGAAAGCATCAATAATATAAAGGCTGTGAGTGTAGGTAGGTGTGAATATATTAATTGATCTCCCGTTGCAGGTTACTTCAGTTATAAATGTCTTCAGTTACTATTACCGCATATCCCCTGTATCTGTGAGAGAGCAACGCCGGGGCGTGTAGTGCCTGCTGCCGTGCAGGTGTAGGCGTACCACTTACCGGACGCCGCACGCTCTCACTCTCAGATGCCGGAACCCTCGACAGTCCTGGAAACTCTTCTGGACGACCCGGACGCAAAACCTAAGAGGGAGAGGACTGGTGAATACCGTCCCCCAAACCGTGGACCCGAACACCCTACGTGGCTGAGGAAAATAGCTCCTTCGGGCTAGGTGGGGGTCATCACAGGCGTCCGCCTCAGAGCCCGAATTTCACCTATAGGCACTTTCGCACCAGGTGGAAATTCCGCCTTGCACCGCCGTGCAAGGCTCACCGTTGCCCTGAAGGAAGGGAGATAGAAAGAAACACACACAGACAAAACGCTCAGACCGTTGTTACTCACCGTCCTACGTACTGTACTCCGATCTTCTCCAGTTACAGGTCCCTGTAAGGAGGCAAGGAGAAAACAGCCGTGCAGGGCCTAACTCTAATCTAGTGTGCGTCCGCTACACTAACTTCATAACAAGGCCCTCAAACTGGCCTAAGTGTAAGTGGTGCAACACAACTATGCACAAACTCTATAACAACAATTTGCCTTGCACGGTAACAACACACATCGGAATACAAAATAACACGGTGCTGTCCCTTGAAATCCCTACCCGCAGGAGGAAGGGGGTGGGCACCGCACGGCCTACCCACCTCCTGTGCCTTCCCTTATACGGGCCTCAGGCCTAACTATCTAAATACCTCAGGGTGGCCTGGGCCTAGCGCCCAGTGCCACCTTTATTCACCTCGGGGACTTATTCTCTGGGCCTAGTGCCCCCTAGCTGCACACAGGCCGGAGGCCTGACTTCACCCACGGGCCTAGTGCCCGCCTAACTTACCCGTTGGGTGACCTGGGCCTAATACCCAGGGTCACCTTATTGATACCTCTGGAGGCCGAAATACACTAGGGCCTAATGCCCTCTAATATTCCCACAGGCCTATTGCCTGAACGTACCCCCCGGGCCTAGTGCCCGCCTACCGTGTGGCAGAGGGTGGCTCGGGCCTAACGCCCGAACCCCCAGGTGGCAGAGTGGTCGGGTCTGGGCCTTCAGGCCACGGGCCGAGTGGAACCCCGACTGCGCGTGGCCTCGGACCCAGACGAGCCGACTCACTGGTGCCCACGGGCCGGAAGGGCCCGACTAAATGCCCACAGGCCGGGAGGGCCTGAATGTTCCCACGGGCCTAGTGCCCGAACGCCTGGTGGTCTAGGGAGGAGGGCCTACAGGAGGGTGGTGCAGGCCCAAGGCCTCTTACCCGGACCGGTGGGAGAGGCTGTGGAGGGGAGCTTCGTCAGCTCTTTTGCTTCCCTCTCTCCACAGCACTCTCCGCCGATGTTCTGCTGCTGGGCCGCCGCTTCCGCCTCTTCCGGCACCGTCCCGTCTTCTGCGGCTCTCTCCCGTCCTGGCTTCGGTCTTCTCCGGCGCCGCTTCCTCCGCTGCCGCTCCTCTCTTCCCGGCGTCTTCTGGAGCTCTTCTCCGCTCCGTCTCCGACTCGCGACTGACTCCCGCCGCCGCCCAGCGCCTGATATAAGATGCTGGGAGGAGGCGGGGCCATGACGCGGCGGGCTCCCATTGGTCCGCCGCGGTGGACTCCTATTGGTCCGCCGCGGCGACTCCTCATTGGGCGCCAGGCCGCGAGCAGCGATTGGCTCGCGTCCGGCGCCCTTTTCAAATCCGGAGCCGCTGATTGGAGGAACTTGGATCCTCTCGGATCCTCGTTCCTCCGTACTCCGGCGCGCTCGTCGCGCTGCCGCCCGCCGCCTCACATTTCCCCCCCGTTTGTCCTTTGTAGTCCCGACAAAGGAAGACTGAGACCAGATATACTCCGGGTCAGCATACCGAGGACCAGGCACACCGCGGTTGGAACGCTGCGATCGCCGAGGCAAAGGAGATAACTCAGGCCTGGGGGCCCCAGCATCCAGGAGGCTATTGTCATGGGACGGAACCACTGGGATCCACCAATCTTCGTCCAGGCCAGTCACTCTGGGTAAAGATGCCAATACGGTGTCATCCCCAGGCAATGGAGCAGTGTTCATACCGGGGGCACCTTCAACCCCCACGTCTTCGGGGAACCAACAAGGACGCAGCATATCCCGGTGAAGGGTTCTCAACCGACCAGACCCATCTGTTGCTTCCACCTGATAAACCGGGCCCCCCTCGGTGAGGCGCCTCCGGACAATATAAGGTCGCACCTCCCACTTCTCCGCTAGCTCCGGACGCGTCATGCGGACCAGCACCCGCTGTCCCACGTCGAAAGGCTCTGCTCCTCTAGTCCTATGGGGTACATGAGTGTGGTCGGCTATCCTCTTCCGAGTCACTTCGTGAGCCACTTTTAACCGCTGCTGATGTTCCGCGACCCAATCTGCTGGCAGCAATCCCCCTTCCTCCCGAAAATCGGTCAAGTGCAAGTCCTGGGCTTCTCGCCCGGGATGGCCAAACATCAAAAAGAAGGGGGAGTATCCAGTGGTGCTGTGAACCCGGTTGTTATAGGCCCATACCAGCTCGGCTACGTGCTCGGGCCACCTCCGCCTCTTGGTGTCCTCCAAGACCCGCAACATTTGGAGCAAAGTCCGATTGAAACGTTCGCAGGCGCCATTTCCCTGAGGATGATACGGCGTAGTACGGGACTTCTGCATCCCGTAAAGTCGACAAAGCTGTTCCATCAACTTCCCCTGAAAACAAGCCCCTTGATCGGAATGAATCCTCTCAGGACACCCAAACTGCCGGACAAAATGCTCAACAATGGCTTTGGTAGCGGACTCCGCCGTCTGATCCCTGGTGGGGACCACTACCGTGAACTTGGTGAAGTGATCAGTCATCACCAGGGCATATTGATGGCCACTAGCGGACTCCCCAATCAGCACGTAATCAATCATCAACAACTCCAGGGGACGACTCGTCTGAACGGTATGTACTGGCGCATGCTGTTCGTTCGGCTTGACCACCCCGCACCTCCGACATTCCCTGCACATTTTCTCCACCAATGTCCATAACTGAGGGGCAAAAAACTGGCGCTGTATCCACTGAAAGGTCTTTGCTACCCCTAAATGGGCTCCGCCATCGTGCGCTTCCGTCACCAGCGCCTGGAGAGATACTTCCGGCACCACAATCTGTTCCACCATCCTGAGTTCGTGGCGGAGATACACCTGTCGACGCAGTGTTCCGCCGCGGATGAATAATCGGTCCCAACTCCGCAGGACCTTCCGGCAGTAGGGGGTCAGCCGACTCCTCTCCCACTGGCTAGGCCAGTGTTCCTTCTGTTTCCATCGCCGAATGACGCTCAGCCCTGGGTCACTCTGCTGTAGAGAAGCCCACTCCAGTTCAGTATTCCGGAGCAGGGCAGCGCATTCAAGCACTCGTGACCCTTCCAGTGTACCCTGGCATTCAATCCTGGTCAAGTCTGGGACCTCAGTATCCTCGTCCTCGCGGTACCTCGGGGTCGGGGGCATGGGCACAGGGTATCGCGACAGCGCATCCGCGTTCCCGTTACTCTTCCCTGGCCGATAGTGTATTTTATAGCTGAATTTTGCCAACCGGGCTACCCAACGCTGCTCCAGGGCGACCAGTTTTGCAGTTTCCAGATAGGCCAGGGGGTTGTTATCCGTGTATATTTCCACATGGGTAGCGGTCAGGTACTCGGCGAACTTCTCAGTCACGGCCCAGACTACAGCCAGCAGCTCCAACTTGAAGGAACTGTAGTTGTCCGGGTTCCGCTCGGTTTCCCTCAAACTTCGACTCCCATATGCGATCACTCGTTCTCGGCCATCTTGTATTTGGGAGAGAACTGCTCCCAATCCCTGTAGGCTGCCATCAGTATAGAGCAGGAATGGCTTCTCAAAATCCGCATATCCCAGAACCAGAGCCTCCGTGAGCATCTCTTTCAGTCGCCGAAATGCCTTCTCCTGTGCCTCACCCCAGGCCACTACCTGCGATTTCTTAGTAGTGGGTACCCCTCGCAGCAGGGCATGCAAGGGTTCCGCGATTTTTGCAAAGTCCTTGATAAACCGCCGATAGTATCCAACCAACCCCAGAAACGCGCGCAGTTCGGTGGTAGTGGTGGGTGTCTCCCAGTCCTGGACTGCTGAAATCTTGCCCGGCGTCGGGCAGACGCCTTCTCTGGACACTACATGTCCCAGGTATTCCAAGCTTGGTTGCAAAAGATGACACTTGCGGGGCTTGAGCTTGAGCAAAATTTCTCCAGGCGCTGCAACACCACATCCAGGCGCGCCAAATGTTCCTCTAGAGTGGGGGCAAATACTATGATATCGTCCAGGTATATCAGCAGGGCTTCGAAGATTAAGTCTCCCAAACATCTCTCCATCATCCGTTGGAATGTAGCCGGGGCATTGGTGAGCCCGAAAGGCATGCGCAGGAATTCAAACAGTCCCATAGGAGTTGTGAAGGCGGTCTTCTCTTGATTCGAAGGGCTAACCGCCACTTGCCAGTACCCGCTGGCCAAGTCCAGCGTGGAGAAATACCGAGCATTCCCCAGGGCCGCCAAAGACTCCTCTATTCTAGGCAACGGGTAAGCATCTCTCACGGTACTGCTATTCAACCGCCGATAATCCACGCAGAACCGAATGGAACCATCCTTCTTCCGTACCAACACGATGGGCGCAGCCCATGGACTTTTGCTCTCACGAATGACCTGATTATCCAACATCTGCCGCAACATTTTCTTGACTTCCTGATAGAGTTTAGGCGGGATGGGACGATATCTCTCACGGATTGGAGGGCTCTCTCCAGTGCGTATCTCATGTTTCAAATCTTCAGTATATCCGAAATCCTCTTCATATCGGGAGAACGCCTTCCGTCGTTCCCACAGCATATGCTCCAACTTCAGTACCATACTGGGGCTGCATTCGTCCAGACAGACATCCATCTGCTCCCTGATAACCCGACCGCACCAATTCGTACTGGGTTCTTCCTCCTTATCCAGGCTCACCGCCATGGACCAGGATCCTGGTGCGTCCGTATGCAGCAAGACCTGCCGCCCCCCTGAAACTCCGTCCCTGGTGACAGCCGTTATGTTGGCAATAGTTGCTCCCGCCGGGATTTTTTTTGTTTCGTCCAGAAGATTGCACAGCCGAACTAACACCCTGCCGTCCCTCACTATCGCCAGGGTTCGGGCCAGGATGACGCCCGAGTCCATTCCGAAGTATCCATTGGGTTCCACCATGACTTTAACCCCTCCAGATGTTGGTGAGTCCGCACCTCGAGGGGGAGGACCATCTCCTGGCGGGGAGGTAACTCGATCTGTTGCCGACCATCGGTCCGAATTGCTCCCAGGGACTCCTCTCGATGCTCAGCTTCACATATTCTCCCTACCTGCTGAAATGCCTGTTGTACCGGCCGCTGGACACCCATCTTCTTCCAGTATTGCGGACCCTTCTCCCGAAACAAAAGCTGATTGAGATCCTGGAGGACGTTCATACCCACAATCACTGGCCCGTGACTCAAGCCCAAGCTCCCCACGACCAGTATTCCTTTCTTCCCCAACGCCTGTCCGCAGATCGAGATCTCCATCCACACCACTCCGACAACCGGAATAGGGAGGTTGTTGGCCGCCGTGAGGGTGACCCAGCTTTCCAACACGGAATCCTTCAAATGAGAATAATGTTCCAGGAAACAAGCCTCGGACATGGTGGTGACCTGCGAGCCAGTATCCAACAGGCATTTCTGCTCCTTTCCCCCAAGACACCCAACCACAACGGGACACTCCCCCACTACGTCGGCGGAGTCCACTATAGTGGTTTCTCCCCCGGCCACCTCCCCCGCGGGTGGTCCCGCTACCGCGAGGGACTCTAGTTTAAAGAAGAATCTTGCCTAGGCTCACTACACTCCCGGGCAATGTGTCCAAATCCATTGCAGCGGTAGCAACGGGGACCCCGACCTTCCCTGGGGCGGGCGCCTCCTACATTGGACCGTGATTCCCTGGGCAGCCGGTGTGGCGCCCGATCCTCGGACCCCTCCGAACCTCTCTGCCTGTGCACCTCATCCCGCAACTGGGAGATCTCTGCCTTCATTTCCAAAGTGACTTTGGTGAATGCCGCCTTCAGATCTTGGACACAGGCTTCCATGGGACTGGGTTCTCGGCTGGCCACAGCGGACACCGGTGCCAACCATTGTGGGGCCATGGCGTAAGGTCCGAAATTAGCATTACGATCCCTAGCGACCGCCTCCACTTGGACCTGACGGAAGGTCATTTTCTTATCGCTGGCGATCTTATCCAATAAAATCTGTCGGATGGGAATACTCCGGAGGCCCAACGCAAACTGGTCCCTCAACATCAGGCTGGGGTTGACCAAGGACCCCAGACCTTCCGGATCACGCCGTGTAATTTCGCTCAGCATGTCCTGCAGCGCGTTAGCAAATTGGGGTATGGATTCGTCCTCCCTCTGAAATCGATTGAACAGTTGCTGACGCAAGGTTCCCGCCGACGCAGTGTTCCCATAGGTACCTTCGAGGATCGAGAGTACCTCGCCCAACGTCTTACGCTCCTCTTCCGGAACAAGGATCACCGATCGCCAGGCGTCTCCATCCAGCGTATTCAAGGCCAAGTGTAGCTGCATTTCTGGAGGCACCCCATACAGCTGGATGATTCCCTCTAATCTTTTCTTCCAGTCTGCCAACGGCATGTTCTGACCATCATACCGAGGGGTATGTGTCAAGGCCGGTCCAAAATTGAATTTCCTCTCTACTCCCGGAGGGGCGTCGTTCCCCGCTCCCGGAGGAGCGACGTTCTCTGCATTCGACATCCTGCCAACTACGCCAAAATGTGAGAGAGCAACGCCGGGGCGTGTAGTGCCTGCTGCCGTGCAGGTGTAGGCGTACCACTTACCGGACGCCGCACGCTCTCACTCTCAGATGCCGGAACCCTCGACAGTCCTGGAAACTCTTCTGGACGACCCGAACGCAAAACCTAAGAGGGAGAGGACTGGTGAATACCGTCCCCCAAACCGTGGACCCGAACACCCTACGTGGCTGAGGAAAATAGCTCCTTCGGGCTAGGTGGGGGTCATCACAGGCGTCCGCCTCAGAGCCCGAATTTCACCTATAGGCACTTTCGCACCAGGTGGAAATTCCGCCTTGCACCGCCGTGCAAGGCTCACCGTTGCCCTGAAGGAAGGGAGATAGAAAGAAACACACACAGACAAAACGCTCAGACCGTTGTTACTCACCGTCCTACGTACTGTACTCCGATCTTCTCCAGTTACAGGTCCCTGTAAGGAGGCAAGGAGAAAACAGCCGTGCAGGGCCTAACTCTAATCTAGTGTGCGTCCGCTACACTAACTTCATAACAAGGCCCTCAAACTGGCCTAAGTGTAAGTGGTGCAACACAACTATGCACAAACTCTATAACAACAATTTGCCCTGCACGGTAACAACACACATCGGAATACAAAATAACACGGTGCTGTCCCTTGAAATCCCTACCCGCAGTAGGAAGGGGGTGGGCACCGCACGGCCTACCCACCTCCTGTGCCTTCCCTTATACGGGCCTCAGGCCTAACTATCTAAATACCTCAGGGTGGCCTGGGCCTAGCGACCAGTGCCACCTTTATTCACCTCGGGGACTTATTCTCTGGGCCTAGTGCCCCCTAGCTGCACACAGGCCGGAGGCCTGACTTCACCCACGGGCCTAGTGCCCGCCTAACTTACCCGTTGGGTGACCTGGGCCTAATACCCAGGGTCACCTTATTGATACCTCTGGAGGCCGAAATACACTAGGGCCTAATGCCCTCTAATATTCCCACAGGCCTATTGCCTGAACGTACCCCCCGGGCCTAGTGCCCGCCTACCGTGTGGCAGAGGGTGGCTCGGGCCTAACGCCCGAACCCCCAGGTGGCAGAGTGGTCGGGTCTGGGCCTTCAGGCCACGGGCCGAGTGGAACCCCGACTGCGCGTGGTCTCGGACCCAGACGAGCCGACTCACTGGTGCCCACGGGCCGGAAGGGCCCGACTAAATGCCCACAGGCCGGGAGGGCCTGAATGTGCCCACGGGCCTAGTGCCCGAACGCCTGGTGGTCTAGGGAGGAGGGCCTACAGGAGGGTGGTGCAGGCCCAAGGCCTCTTACCCGGACCGGTGGGAGAGGCTGTGGAGGGGAGCTTCGTCAGCTCTTTTGCTTCCCTCTCTCCACAGCACTCTCCGCCGATGTTCCGCTGCTGGGCCGCCGCTTCCGCCTCTTCCGGCACCGTCCCGTCTTCTGCGGCTCTCTCCCGTCCTGGCTTCGGTCTTCTCCGGCGCCGCTTCCTCCGCTGCCGCTCCTCTCTTCCCGGCGTCTTCTGGAGCTCTTCTCCGCTCCGTCTCCGACTCGCGACTGACTCCCGCCGCCGCCCAGCGCCTGATATAAGACGCTGGGAGGAGGCGGGGCCATGACGCGGCGGGCTCCCATTGGTCCGCCGCGGCAGACTCCTATTGGTCCGCCGCGGCAACTCCTCATTGGGCGCCAGGCCGCGAGCAGCGATTGGCTCGCGTCCGGCGCCCTTTTCAAATACGGAGCCGCTGATTGGAGGAACTTGGATCCTCTCGGATCCTCGTTCCTCCGTACTCCGGCGCGCTTGTCGCGCTGCCGCCCGCCGCCTCACATATCTATAGTCCCAGATCAGATTCAACTGGGATACCTCCAAATGTCAGAACGTCTCGCACTCACTATCTATACCATTGAAGGAGTTAATCTGGGTAATTTGGTCAGACGTGTGGGTAGAGTTGCTTTAAGGGTTATAGCAATCCCAATTTTAGTATAGAGCAACCTACATACCCATTAATCCTTATTGGTCTTATTTTATCAGACTGGAAGCGTAGGGTGGTGTTGCTTTTTTAGGGGTATAGCAACCCCAGTTCTACTAAAAAGCAATCAACGAATAGAGACACCTTAGTTCTTGTGTATCAAAACATCTCAAACTCACTGTCTGTGCCATTAAAGGAATAATCCTTATTAATGTAGCTAGAAGTGTAGATAGAGTAGCTATTTAGGGGTATAGCAATCCCAGTTTTCATGTCAAACGGCCCACATACATAATATTACTTATAAGTCTTAGTTTGTCTGACTGAAAGTATGAGGGAAGTTGCTTATTTTAGGGGTATAGGAACCCCAATTATGATATTAAGCAACCGGCATACAGGGAGACCTTTATTCTTTTGCTCATCCCACCTATATTCTGAGACTAAAGATGAAGTTGGGATACAAATATCCATATATAATTATCACTGGGATCCACAGTGCCAGATACACATGCCCCCACAGTGCCAGATACACGTGCTCCCACACTGCCAGATACACGTGCCCCCACAGTGCCAGATACACATGCCCCCTGTAGTGCTGCTCAGTGCTGCCGGCCTCTCCTGCTGCTGCCGCTGCTTCTGTGTGAGGGGAGGAGAGTGCAGCGTGCGCCTCTCCTGCCCCTGAGTCCTGTCTCCAGTGGCCCCCTGATGCTCAGCAACAGTTGTCTTATTTTTATGTGACAGCCAGTGCTGCAAGTATGGTGGTACAGGACAGTACCGCGTACTGGTAAGAAAGTGACAGCCTGACCACCTTGCTTGCAGCTGTTGTGTGTGAGGGGAGGAGAGCGCAGCGGAAATGCCAAATAATTGGCATTCAAATGGATGCCAAATAATTGGCATTTAAAATAAAATGAAATCGAAGTACACAAAACAGATTTATAAAAAGTATATTTTGGGGGGGCGTGGCCTAGCCTGCAAGCTGAGAGGAAGCCTTCTCTATGAGCTCCTGCTGGCCCCGCTCATAAAACCAACATAAAACCTATTTCACGGGTCTCCAAGCACCTCTGTACTGGACCACCTGCTTCCCTGATCACTAAGCACCAGAGGGGCTCGGTTGCAGAGCCGGGGAGCCCTTATCAGGGCTTCTGCAGGTTGCGGCCTTCCCCTCCTCAAGAAGCCGGGGCCTCGATTTGGGAGTGGAGCCGTCGGTCCGCTGGACCTGGTGCGGCGATTCTGCGGACCCCCTCTCCCACCTGAGCGGCGCTCCCTGACACCCAAGAGCTCACCCATCAAGTACTGACCCTCACAGGAGACCGGCGGCCGGACAATCTGCGGGAGGTAAGAGCCGGGACGAGTGTGACTGGCGGCCGGCGGCCATCTTGTGGTTGGCGCCGCCCGGACTTTGAGCTCTACTTGCCGATCCCCGGCCTCTCCAGGCGCCTGCCCTCCGACCCCCACCTCACACATCCTTGCAAGACAGATCTCCCCCTCACTGGCGGGGATTAACGACCCGGGGACCTCCGGAGGATCCGTGTCTTATTTACAGGTGGCGGCCATCTTGTGACTGGCACAACTCTCTCCTCACTCCATAGCTAGAACTGGCTGTAACTCTAGCTCCCTCTTGTGGCGACTTTTAGATTAGACAACTCACAGCCACTATAAATATATTTCTATACTTCTGCCTATTCTCACACCTGCTCCACCCATAAAACCATGCCGGCTTCTACACCTGTGTGACATTTCTCCTCGCCCATGTGCGCTGTTCACGGACTGATGCCTACCGGTCCTGAGCTACTACTCGTTGGGATGTAACCTGTTATACTTCCCCTTTTTTTTTCCTCTCCATGTGACCTCATTATAGCTTGCTCCTTGCGTGAGGCGACTCCTACTGTATAAATCGGTCCTCCGTTGCCCGCTTATTTTTATGGAAAAATTTCTCATACCCACCCCGATGTCAATTGCTGACCCTGCCTCTACAACCCGAGGCGATACTGTGTGGGGACACTCGTCTGATTCAGATTGCTCTGTCACCCGTTCCAGGTCCTTACAAAAACGCAAGTCTGCTCCGGCCAGTAAGCCTCCCAAAATGAAACCTGCGGATATTGCGGCGGTGCTGGGCCCTCTGCTAGATGAAAAGCTGGCGGGCATTAGAGAAGCTATTGACTCTACTCTATCCAAATTAACTCAACACTCTGGCCGCTTAGATGACGTCGAACAGAGGGTGTCTACCCTGGAGGATGATTTGCATGCAGCACAACTCACCATTAATTCACAGCAAAGTGACATTTCGGATCTGACCCAGAAGCTAGATGATTTGGAGAATCGCGGACGCAGAAGTAATCTCCGGGTGGTGGGTATCCCCGAATCGGTCAAAGGCCGTGAGTTACTTGACCTTCTTTCTAACTGGATACCGCAACAACTGGCCATGGATCTCAAAGGTGCCCCTCTGGCTATTGAGCGGGCACACAGAATCGGCCCTGAACGTAAAACAAACTCTGGTCGCCCTCGCCCGGTGATCATGAAAATCCTTAATTATGCCGACAAAGCTCGACTCCTAGACCACTACCGGAAGACGGATAGCTTAACCTACAACGGAGATCGGCTCTTGATATTTCAGGATTTTTCCACCATTGTCGCTGCTAAACGCAAGGAGTTTGCCCCGTTGTGCAAGCAACTGTTTAACGCCAAAATTAAATTCTCTCTCCTGTACCCGGCCCGGCTGCGGATCTTCGAGGACGGCAAGCCGTTGTTCTTCGATGACATAACACTCGCCAAGGCACACTTCTCGAGTTTACCCACTTGACTGTTGCACTGTTATTATTGCTTGCATGCATGTTTTTCTCTCTTTTTCTTCTCCATCTGTAGGTCACGTGGAGAGGAATAATTGCGCAGCTCTGTGTATACAATGAGCTGTAAATTTTCTTGTTTTTCTTGTTTGTTTTTTATGTTACTGTTTAATATTGTTGGTTGCACCTGCCGGATCTGCCGACCCCGATCCTCCATGGGTCAACCCCTTCCCGCTCGCTGGGACGGGCAGGGGCCCTACTTTACCTCTAGTATATTTTTTCTTGCATTCCCATCCATCGGTATAGGCTGATATAGCTGACCCTGCTCCTACTCCCCCCGCCGCCGCGGAGGATACCCCACTCCTTGCCTTCAATATAGTATCATGGAATGTGGAGGGTCTTAACGCTCCAGTGAAGCGCAAGAAAGTGCTCTCCCACCTCCACCGTTTGACCCCTCACATCACCTTCCTACAGGAAACACATTGGCTGGACGATCCCCGTAACACTCTACGTGCCCCCTGGATCAGGGATTGTATCTCGGCCCCTTATTCTAATAAGACCAGGGGAGTTGCCATCCTTTTTCACAAGTCCCTACAATATTCGATACGCAGAAGGTTTCTCGATCCTAATGGGAGATTTATTTTGCTAGATGTGATTATTGATAATGTCTTGTATACTCTCCTTAATCTATATGCCCCAAATGTCTCTCAACAGGATTTTTTTGCAGTTGTCCTACAGAAACTTTCCTCTTGGGGGAGCTCTAATCTAATCCTAGGAGGAGATTTCAACACGGTCATCGATCCGTCCATGGACAGGTCTGGGGTGAGTACTTCATCCTCCAAATCCGGCTGTGATCTTCTTTCCTCCCTCTGTTCACAACTTGCTCTCTCCGACCCTTGGCGTATCCATCACCCTCTTCTTCGTGATTACTCTTTCTACTCTCACCCCCACTCTACGCACTCCCGTATTGATTATATTTTCTTATCCCGACACCTCTTCCCTAAAGTCACTCACACATCGATTAAAAATATTATTATCTCAGACCATGCCCCTATTATGATTTCTCTTAAGCTTGCGTTGCCCCAATGTTTTTCCAAATGCTGGCGATTCCCTGCTTATCTTACTCACTCTGAGGATTTTCTCCTACACCTTAGACACACTTGGCACACCTACGTTGCTGATAATTTGGCCCAGGCGGAGGATGTCTCACTGTTCTGGAGCGCCTCTAAAGCTGTTATCCGGGGCCACATTATCTCATACATAAATTCTAAACGCAAAACATTTAACTCCCGCCTCCATGAACTGAGCTCCCTTCTCACCTCAACTTATAGAACGTATAAGCGTTCCGACACTCCCGCACATAAAGAGGCATACCTGACTGCTAAACAAGTATATGATACCTTCCTAACAGAGCAGGCCCAGACACGATATGATTACCAGCGGAACAAATTTTTTAGATGGGGTAATAAATCGGGCAGACTCTTGGCGAACCTCGCTCGGGGACCCCGCACTCGCACATGGGTTGAGGTGGTTAAATCTTCAGACACTATTATATCAGATCCGACAGCCATTTGCGCCGAATTTATGCAGTTTTACAAATCCCTATATACAGCAGAGCCAGATAACGTGGAGACAGGTGAATCCTTTTTGCATGACGCTCAGCTTCCTGTCCTCTCTCGAGATGACAGGGACCTTCTCGAGATGTCTATAACTGAGGAAGAGATACTCACAACTATCAAATCTTTACCAAACGGCAAGAGCCCAGGCCCTGATGGCTTTGGGGCTGAATACTATAAATTACTTAATGCTGAACTCACACCCACTCTAGCCAAATTATATAATCATATCCTTACCTCCGGAACTATACCCTTATACTTCAATGAGGCACGGATAATCGTAATACCCAAGCCGGGTAAAGATCCCTCCCTCGTGGGTTCCTATCGCCCTATCTCACTTCTTAACCAAGACTTCAAATTGCTTACCAAACTAATGGCCAACCGTCTACAGTCTTGTCTGCCTCATCTCATTTCCCCGGCCCAGTTAGGCTTTATTAAAGGCAGACAATCTGTACAAGGTATTAGATCGGCGATAGCTGCTATTTCCCATACCCGCCTTCATAATTTGGAAGACAATATTCTTATTAATCTAGACGCCGAAAAGGCCTTCGATAAAATCGCTTGGCCACACCTTTTTAGAGTGCTCTCCCATCAGCAATTTGGCACTAATTTCTGTAGTCTAATGCGGACCCTCTGCACTGCTCCGATGGCCCAGGTGGTAGTTAATAATGTGGCCTCCTCTTCCTTTTTTCTTGAGAGAGGCACCAGACAAGGATGCCCCCTCTCCCCTTTGCTTTTTAATTTGGCCTTGGAACCTTTTATTCGTTATATCCAACTGCTACCTGGGTTTAGAGGCATTGTTGTTGGGGATCGCGAACTCAAAGTTATAGCCTTCGCAGATGACCTACTTATATGTACCTCTGACCCTAAATGCTCCCTTCCTGTATTGGTAGAGGCAATTGACAGATTTTCGTCTTTTGCTGGCTTCTCCATTAACTTTGCCAAGTCTGAAGCCCTGGCCATATTTGGCCAGGCGAGACTGGGTTGGATTAGACCCTTCCCGTTTAGATGGGCCCCCTCCCATATCACCTTTTTAGGAGTGGCTCTACCACAACATCTCTCCACCCTCTATGCACGTAATATAACCCCGATCATACATAAAATACGGACTGAACTTAGCCTATGGCAAAACCTTCCCCTTAATATGTTAGGGAGATGCAACCTGTTTAAAATGGCAAGCTTCCCGAAACTCCTGTATATTCTCCAAATGACTCCCATTCTTCTCACTAACTCCGACTTTTCTTTACTTAATACCTTGCTTTCCAAGTTTATATGGAACCGTAAGCGCCCCAGGATAAGTCTAAAAAAAATGTCGCAATCGGTGCGCCAAGGGGGTGTAAACCTACCAAACATTAAACAATACAATCTAGCGTGCTTACTACGTTTCGCTATGGATTGGCTCAGTGGCAACGATGTATTCACAGATACCAAGTTAGAATCTCAGCTTTGTGCTCCTCTCTCTCTTGCTTACCTTCTACATGCCCGGCCCTCTCAAATAAAATCTCCCCAATTTGATAACCCACTATTGTCTTCCACTATTAAGGCGTGGAAAATGGCTAGGAAAGCTCTTGGTCTCAAATATTATTACTCAGTCTCTCTACCTTTGCTTGGAAACCTGGAGTTCCAAAATGGTACTGCCTCTTTGCCTTTTGGTGCTTGGTGCTCCTCTGGTTTAAAGACTCTACGTAATCTGATGACACCTACTCACACTCCTTTGCCATTCCAGGAGGCTATTGAGAAATATGCAATTTCACCCCTGCATGGATTTTACTACTCCCAGGCTATACATTATCTTACATCCGTTCTCCCTCACCTCACGGGAAAAGACTTTGTTAACCCCTTAGACTCCCTTTTACGCTCCAACACATACTCCATATCTTCTATCTATGCGCGCATCCGCACTGAACTGGACCCCCACACTGATTTTCCTGATCTGGCTAAATGGATCTCCCAAGTTCCTACATTCACAGTAGACACCCTATTAGATACCTTTTTTATGACCCTTAAACTAATACCGGCTAGTATATATCAGGAAATGGCCTATAAACTGCTACACAGGGCATATATTTCGCCTAAACAAGGTTTTCTAATGGGTATATCAGATAGGGCCGGATGTAATAAATGCTCAACGGTAGAAGCTGACCTTTTCCATTGTCTCTGGGCCTGCCCTGTCATTCAAAAATTCTGGCATACCTTACACCATTATGGCACCTCAACGCTAGGCATCCCCTTTCAATGTACTGCTCCCTGGGCCCTCTTTGGTCATCTGTCGGACCAACCTGGAATTCCACGCACTGATAAAAAATTGATAGTGTTACTTTCAGCAGTGGGGAAAAAAGCTATATTGCAACAGTGGATCCATCCTACCTCTCCTACTCTCCCTATGGCTACCTCTAGGTTACTCTTCTTATTTAATATGGACTGGCTGGAAGCCTCTATTCACAAGGAAACCCTGACTCCTGCACTCTTTAAGTGCTGGGATAAATACATTTGTACCCTCCCTCCCCACACTAAACTAGCAATACATAAATGTTTCCAATCTAACTTTTGGTACTCTCTCCGACAACTTGATAGCCAAGTTTCTCTAACTGACTGAGCTTCCTATCTTCCCCTCTCCCTCTTCTTCATCCGTACTTCCCTCTCCACACACTTCCTCTTTTCTTTCCCCTCTCTTCTTATTTCTGCTGTTTCTTCCCTGGCGGATTGGATGGACACTTCTATGGACGGATCGGTGGCCTGTGGCTCTTGGTAGGTGTTTTTGCTTATTTTTGTTCTAACGTTTTTGTGATGTTCTTTTTTACCTCTTCTTTTTTTTTTTAATTTGAACTGCCGGAATTGAGTGTCAGTTTTTAGTCAGTCATATTTAGTCCCATTCTCAATACATTATAGCCTGACCGCCGCTCTTCTGGTGGTTTACAATTTGTTCTTGTTAATTGTTTTGGAAAATTGGAAAATTTCCTCCACCTACTCATATATGCTGTGTACTTTTACCTTTCTTATCTGCTTACTTTGATGTCGATATGTCTGATATGTATGCGGTTTTTTTTTCCCCTCATTTCTGTACCATGTTTTGGAGGTATTTAATAAACATATTTGGAAAAAAAAAAAAAAGTATATTTTGGGTTATTTCTCAGCCTTAAAGGAGATCATTATGCATGTCAAAAGAATGTCAAAGAATATGACTGTAGATGTGCGTTTTTTTGCACATTTACAAATGTGTCTGAATTAGGCCCAATATGCTTATCTGTACTATTGTGATCTTATGTAAGTTGGCTGACAACAAAATGTTTTTTTTATTTTTTTTACTTTATGAATTCTATAAAATTGTGGGAGTCATTCCGAGTTGATTGCTCGCTGCCAATTTTCGTAGCACAGCAATCAGGTAAAAAAATATCAAACTACGCATGCGTACGGGCCGCAGTGCGCACGCGCAACGTACTTTCACAAAAAAGTATGTAGTTTTACACAAGGTCTACCGACTCTTTTCCGTTGCTCTGTTGATCGGTGAGTGATTGACAGGAAGTGGGTGTTTCTGGGAGGTAACTGACCGTTTTCCGGGAGTGTGCTTAAAAACGCAGGCATGTCAGGATAAAACACAGGCGTGCCTGTGGAAACGGGGGAGTGGCTGGCCGAACGCAGGGTGTGTTTGTGACGTCAAAGCAGAAACTAAATAGACTGAAGTGATCGCAAGGTAGGAGTAGGTCTGCAGCTACTCAGAAACTGCATGAAAAAATGTCAGCACTGTTCTGCTAACCTTTCGTTTGCACTTCTGCTAAGCTAAGATACACTCCCAGAGGGCGGCGGCTTAGCGTTTGCACTGCTGCTAAAAGCAGCTAGCGAGCGATCAACTCGGAATGAGGGCCATTGTCCTATGATACATTCATAGCAGGGATACATTATACAGATATAAGGGTATTCTTTACGGACGCTACATAACAAAATAATGTACTATTAAAGAATAAAGCTTGAATTTAAAATATGAAGGTTTTCTTTTATATTTAAAAATATGAGGTATTGCTTGATCTACATTTATACACTGTAGGGTGTACTTGGAATACACAATTAATGGGATACTTTGATAAACACAAAAAGCAGGTTCATTTGTCTGTGACTATCTCTAGAAACTGATGACGCATCTCGCTTTCCTCCAATGTGTAGAAACTTGCGGAGTATTATTACAGTATATGTGGATCACAGACTGATGGTATGAGTTACAGAGAGTGAGGGCTGTCAGTGTAGGTGCAGTGGTCTGCCTGTTTTTGCATGACCAAATAATATATAGATATACTGTAGTTGAAGGCAGTTTGAAGTAGAGATGAGCGCCTGAAATTTTTCGGGTTTTGTGTTTTGGTTTTGGGTTCGGTTCCGCGGCCGTGTTTTGGGTTCGAACGCGTTTTGGCAAAACCTCACCGAATTATTTTTGTCGGATTCGGGTGTGTTTTGGATTCGGGTGTTTTTTTCCAAAAACACTAAAAAACAGCTTAAATCATAGAATTTGGGGGTCATTTTGATCCCAAAGTATTATTAACCTCAAAAACCATAATTTACACTCATTTTCAGTCTATTCTGAATACCTCACACCTCACAATATTATTTTTAGTCCTAAAATTTGCACCGAGGTCGCTGTGTGAGTAAGATAAGCGACCCTAGTGGCCGACACAAACACCGGGCCCATCTAGGAGTGGCACTGCAGTGTCACGCAGGATGTCCCTTCCAAAAAACCCTCCCCAAACAGCACATGACGCAAAGAAAAAAAGAGGCTTTTTACTGATATTTGGTGTTTTGGATTTGACATGCTCTGTACTATGACATTGGGCATCGGCCTTGGCAGACGACGTTGCTGGCATTTCATCGTCTCGGCCATGACTAGTGGCAGCAGCTTCAGCACGAGGTGGAAGTGGATCTTGATCTTTCCCTAATTTTGGAACCTCAACATTTTTGTTCTCCATATTTTAATAGGCACAACTAAAAGGCACCTCAGGTAAACAATGCAGATGGATGGATTGGATACTAGTATACAATTATGGACGGGCTGCCGAGTGCCGACACAGAGGTAGCCACAGCCGTGAACTACCGCACTGTACTGTGTCTGCTGCTAATATATAGACTGGTTGATAAAGAGATAGTATACTCGTAACTAGTATGTATGTATAAAGAAAGAAAAAAAAACCACGGTTAGGTCACTGGTATATACAATTATGGACGGGCTGCCGAGTGCCGACACAGAGGTAGCCACAGCCGTGAACTACCGCACTGTACTGTGTCTGCTGCTAATATATAGACTGGTTGATAAAGAGATAGTATACTCGTAACTAGTATGTATGTATAAAGAAAGAAAAAAAAACCACGGTTAGGTCACTGGTATATACAATTATGGACGGGCTGCCGAGTGCCGACACAGAGGTAGCCACAGCCGTGAACTACCGCACTGTACTGTGTCTGCTGCTAATATATAGACTGGTTGATAAAGAGATAGTATACTCGTAACTAGTATGTATGTATAAAGAAAGAAAAAAAAACCACGGTTAGGACACTGGTATATACAATTATGGACGGGCTGCGGAGTGCCGACACAGAGGTAGCCACAGCCGTGAACTACCGCACTGTACTGTGTCTGCTGCTAATATATAGACTGGTTGATAAAGAGATAGTATACTCGTAACTAGTATGTATGTATAAAGAAAGAAAAAAAAACCACGGTTAGGTGGTATATATACAATTATGGACGGGCTGCCGAGTGCCGACACAGAGGTAGCCACAGCCGTGAACTACCGCACTGTACTGTGTCTGCTGCTAATATATAGACTGGTTGATAAAGAGATAGTATACTCGTAACTAGTATGTATGTATAAAGAAAGAAAAAAAAACCACGGTTAGGTGGTATATACAATTATGGACGGGCTGCCGAGTGCCGACACAGAGGTAGCCACAGCCGTGAACTACCGCACTGTACTGTGTCTGCTGCTAATATATAGACTGGTTGATAAAGAGATAGTATACTCGTAACTAGTATGTATGTATAAAGAAAGAAAAAAAAACCACGGTTAGGTCACTGGTATATACAATTATGGACGGGCTGCCGAGTGCCGACACAGAGGTAGCCACAGCCGTGAACTACCGCACTGTACTGTGTCTGCTGCTAATATATAGACTGGTTGATAAAGAGATAGTATACTCGTAACTAGTATGTATGTATAAAGAAAGAAAAAAAAACCACGGTTAGGTCACTGGTATATACAATTATGGACGGGCTGCCGAGTGCCGACACAGAGGTAGCCACAGCCATGAACTACCGCACTGTACACTGGTTGATAAAGAGATAGTAGTATACTCGTAACAACTAGTATGACGACGGTATAAAGAATGAAAAAAAAACCACGGTTAGGTGGTATATAATACAATTATGGTTGGACGGACTGCCTGCCGAGTGCCGACACAGAGGTAGCCACAGCCGTGAACTACCGCACTGTACACTGGTTGATAAAGAGATAGTAGTATACTCGTAACAACTAGTATGACGACGGTATAAAGAATGAAAAAAAAACCACGGTTAGGTGGTATATATTATAATACAATTATGGATGGACGGACTGCCTGCCGAGTTCCGACACAGAGGTAGCCACAGCCGTGAACTACCGCACTGTACACTGGTTGATAAAGAGATAGTAGTATACTCGTAACAACTAGTATGACTATGACGACGGTATAAAGAAAGAAAAAAAAAAACCACGGTTAGGTGGTATATAATACAATTATGGATGGACGGACTGCCTGCCGAGTGCCGACACAGAGGTAGCCACAGCCGTGAACTACCGCACTGTACTGTGTCTGCTGCTAATATAGACTGGTTGATAAAGAGATAGTATACAATACTACTAATATACTGGTGGTCAGGCACTGGTCACCACTAGTCACACTGGCAGTGGCACTCCTGCAGCAAAAGTGTGCACTGTTTAATTTTAATATAATATTATTTATCATGTACTCCTGGCTCCTGCTATAACAACCTGCAGTGCTCCCCAGTCTCCCCCACAATTATAAGCTTTATATACAATACATTGATGTGCAGCACACTGGGCTGAGCAGTGCACACAGACTGAGTCACTGTGTGACTGTGTATCGTTTTTTTCAGGCAGAGAACGGATATATTAAATAAAACAAACAACTGCACTGTCTCTGGTGGTCACTGGTCACTGTGGTCGTCAGTCACTAAACTCTGTCTGCACTCTGCACTCTCTTCTAATCTACAGTATCACAGCAATCTCTCTCTCTCTCTTCTAAATCTAATCTAAATGGAGAGGACGCCAGCCACGTCCTCTCCCTATCAATCTCAATGCACGTGTGAAAATGGCGGCGACGCGCGGCTCCTTATATAGAATCCGAGTCTCGCGATAGAATCCGAGCCTCGCGAGAATCCGACAGCGTCATGATGACGTTCGGGCGCGCTCGGGTTAACCGAGCAAGGCGGGAAGATCCGAGTCTCTCGGACCCGTGAAAAAAAAAGTGAAGTTCGTGCGGGTTCGGATTCAAAGAAACCGAACCCGCTCATCTCTAGTTTGAAGGAAATTCCTCACTGTGTTGCTGGTCACATAGTATTTTTTACTCCAGTAAGGCTTATCTCCCAAATAAAACATACAACATGCTGGATACAGTGTCGAAGATGTACTAAGCCTTGAAAAGTGATACATTTCACAGTGATAAAGTACCAGCCAATCAGCTCCGAACTGCCATGTTACAGGCTGGGTTTGAAAAATGAAAGTTAGAAGCTGGTTGGCTGGTAATTTATCACTTTCAAGGCTTAGTACATCTGGCCCAGTGTATGAGATGTAACAGAAAATGTGTATTCATTCCAATAAAAATTGTTTGGGCCAGAGGCTGTGTCCCAAAAGACTACATTGACGTGGCCTAGTTTTAATTTGACTCCTCTGATTTTGGTGCTGTTCCCCTCACCACCAGGCTCTAACCCTATGCAGCGGAATCACTGCAAAAACAATAATGGACACAGGAGAGAGGTGTGAAAACAGCGGCTGGTTGGTGCCTGCACTGCCGTTCTGTGCCGGAATTCTGCCTCCGTACTCGAGGCCGGGGCCCACGTCGCTGCTGCTGCAGACTGCTGGAGTTGAAAACCAGTTTACTGGGTGAACCAGACACAGCTCCTATTGGATGCCCGCTGTCACAGGGACCTGTCTGATCCTGGGTCCTATCACCTGATTTCGCTTTTGAATCTCAATTATAAAATGTTAACGAAAATCCTGGCGGAGCGCTTGAAGCTTGTTTTACCTTCAATAGTATACCGGGATCAGATGGGTTTCATCATGGGGAGGAACTCTGTAACAAATATTCGGCATGTTCTAGCTGCAGTATGCCATTCCCAGTGCACTATGTCGAGGGTTCCCAGAGCTATACTTTCTTTAGATGATGAAAAAGCCTTCAACATGGTGCACCGGAAACACTTGTAGGATTCATTACGATGATTTTCTTTCCCAGATAAATTTATTTTGTTCCTTCAAGTTTTATATACCAACCCAACCTCACGGATAATATGTAATGGGCTCATGTCAGATAGTTTCCCAGTATTAAGAGGGACCAGACAGGGTTGCCCCTTATCACCCCTTTTATTTGCTATATCGTTAGAACCCTTGGCAATGGCCCTCATTCCGAGTTGTTCGCTCGCAAGCTGCTTTTAGCAGCTTTGCACACGCTAAGCCGCCGCCTACTGGGAATCTTAGCTTAGCAAAATTGCGAACGAAAGATTTGCAATATTGCGAAAAGACTTCTCTGTGCAGTTTCTGAGTAGCTCGAGACTTACTCTTCCAGTGCGATCAGTTCAGTGCTTGTCGTTCCTGGTTTGACGTCACAAACACGCCCAGCGTTCGCCCAGACACTCCTCCATTTCTCCAGCCACTCCCGCGTTTTTCTCAGAAACTAGCGTTTTTTCAAACACTCCCATAAAACGGCCTGATTCCGCCCAGAAACACCCACTTCCTGTCAATCACATTACGATCACCAGAACGAAGAAAAAACCTTGTAATGCCGTGAGTAAAATTCCTAACTGCATAGCAAATTTACTTGGCGCAGTCGCAGTGCGAACATTGCGCATGCACAGTTAGCGGAAAATCGCTGCGATGCGAAGAAAGTTACCGAGCGAACAACTCGGAATGACCACCAATAGCTCTATGGCAGTCACCCCTCTAACAGGGAATTCCTTTAGGGGACTCAGACCTACGCGTATCCCTGTTCGCCGATGATACGCTTCTATTCCTTTCCTATCCTGAACATTCTATTCCGACTGCCCTTAATATTATTGCTCAATTTGGCTGTTTCTCAGGCTACAAAATCAATATTAATAAATCAGAACTTATTTTAAAAGGGGCCTCCACTAGAGATGAGCGCCTGAAATTTTTCGGGTTTTGTGTTTTGGTTTTGGGTTCGGTTCCGCGGCCGTGTTTTGGGTTCGAACGCGTTTTGGCAAAACCTCACCGAATTATTTTTGTCGGATTCGGGTGTGTTTTGGATTCGGGTGTTTTTTTCAAAAAACCCTAAAAAACAGCTTAAATCATAGAATTTGGGGGTAATTTTGATCCCAAAGTATTATTAACCTCAAAAAACATAATTTACACTCATTTTCAGCCTATTCTGAACACATCACACCTCACAATATTATTTTTAGTCCTAAAATTTGCACCGAGGTCGCTGTGTGAGTAAGATAAGCGACCCTAGTGGCCGACACAAACACCGGGCCCATCTAGGAGTGGCACTGCAGTGTCACGCAGGATGTCCCTTCCAAAAAACCCTCCCCAAACAGCACATGACGCAAAGAAAAAAAGAGGCGCAATGAGGTAGCTGTGTGAGTAAGATTAGCGACCCTAGTGGCCGACACAAACACCGGGCCCATCTAGGAGTGGCACTGCAGTGTCACGCAGGATGGCCCTTCCAAAAAACCCTCCCCAAACAGCACATGACGCAAAGAAAAAAAGAGGCGCAATGAGGTAGCTGTGTGAGTAAGATTAGCGACCCTAGTGGCCGACACAAACACCGGGCCCATCTAGGAGTGGCACTGCAGTGTCACGCAGGATGGCCCTTCCAAAAAACCCTCCCCAAACAGCACATGACGCAAAGAAAAAAAGAGGCGCAATGAGGTAGCTGACTGTGTGAGTAAGATTAGCGACCCTAGTGGCCGACACAAACACCGGGCACATCTAGGAGTGGCACTGCAGTGTCACGCAGGATGTCCCTTCCAAAAAACCCTCCCCAAACAGCACATGACGCAAAGAAAAAAAGAGGCGCAATGAGGTAGCTGTGTGAGTAAGATTAGCGACCCTAGTGGCCGACACAAACACCGGGCCCATCTAGGAGTGGCACTGCAGTGTCACGCAGGATGTCCCTTCCAAAAAACCCTCCCCAATCAGCACATGATGCAAAGAAAAAGAAAAGAAAAAAGAGGTGCAAGATGGAATTATCCTTGGGCCCTCCCACCCACCCTTATGTTGTATAAACAAAACAGGACATGCACACTTTAACCAACCCATCATTTCAGTGACAGGGTCTGCCACACGACTGTGACTGATATGACGGGTTGGTTTGGACCCCCCCCAAAAAAGAAGCAATTAATCTCTCCTTGCACAAACTGGCTCTACAGAGGCAAGATGTCCACCTCATCTTCACCCTCCGATATATCACCGTGTACATCCCCCTCCTCACAGATTATCAATTCGTCCCCACTGGAATCCACCATCTCAGCTCCCTGTGTACTTTGTGGAGGCAATTGCTGCTGGTCAATGTCTCCGCGGAGGAATTGATTATAATTCATTTTAATGAACATCATCTTCTCCACATTTTCTGGATGTAACCTCGTACGCCGATTGCTGACAAGGTGAGCGGCGGCACTAAACACTCTTTCGGAGTACACACTTGTGGGAGGGCAACTTAGGTAGAATAAAGCCAGTTTGTGCAAGGGCCTCCAAATTGCCTCTTTTTCCTGCCAGTATAAGTACGGACTGTGTGACGTGCCTACTTGGATGCGGTCACTCATATAATCCTCCACCATTCTATCAATGTTGAGAGAATCATATGCAGTGACAGTAGACGACATGTCCGTAATCGTTGTCAGGTCCTTCAGTCCGGACCAGATGTCAGCATCAGCAGTCGCTCCAGACTGCCCTGCATCACCGCCAGCGGGTGGGCTCGGAATTCTGAGCCTTTTCCTCGCACCCCCAGTTGCGGGAGAATGTGAAGGAGGAGATGTTGACAGGTCGCGTTCCGCTTGACTTGACAATTTTGTCACCAGCAGGTCTTTCAACCCCAGCAGACCTGTGTCTGCCGGAAAGAGAGATCCAAGGTAGGCTTTAAATCTAGGATCGAGCACGGTGGCCAAAATGTAGTGCTCTGATTTCAACAGATTGACCACCCGTGAATCCTTGTTAAGCGAATTAAGGGCTGCATCCACAAGTCCCACATGCCTAGCGGAATCGCTCCGTGTTAGCTCCTTCTTCAATGCCTCCAGCTTCTTCTGCAAAAGCCTGATGAGGGGAATGACCTGACTCAGGCTGGCAGTGTCTGAACTGACTTCACGTGTGGCAAGTTCAAAGGGCATCAGAACCTTGCACAACGTTGAAATCATTCTCCACTGCACTTGAGACAGGTGCATTCCATCTCCTATATCGTGCTCAATTGTATAGGCTTGAATGGCCTTTTGCTGCTCCTCCAACCTCTGAAGCATATAGAGGGTTGAATTCCACCTCGTTACCACTTCTTGCTTCAGATGATGGCAGGGCAGGTTCAGTAGTTTTTGGTGGTGCTCCAGTCTTCTGTACGTGGTGCCTGTACGCCGAAAGTGTCCCGCAATTTTTCTGGCCACCGACAGCATCTCTTGCACGCCCCTGTCGTTTTTTAAAAAATTCTGCACCACCAAATTCAAGGTATGTGCAAAACATGGGACGTGCTGGAATTTGCCCATATTTAATGCACACACAATATTGCTGGCGTTGTCCGATGCCACAAATCCACAGGAGAGTCCAATTGGGGTAAGCCATTCCGCGATGATCTTCCTCAGTTGCCGTAAGAGGTTTTCAGCTGTGTGCGTATTCTGGAAAGCGGTGATACAAAGCGTAGCCTGCCTAGGAAAGAGTTGGCGTTTGCGAGATGCTGCTACTGGTGCCGCCGCTGCTGTTCTTGCGGCGGGAGTCCATACATCTACCCAGTGGGCTGTCACAGTCATATAGTCCTGACCCTGCCCTGCTCCACTTGTCCACATGTCCGTGGTTAAGTGGACATTGGGTACAACTGCATTTTTTAGGACACTGGTGAGTCTTTTTCTGACGTCCGTGTACATTCTCGGTATCGCCTGCCTAGAGAAGTGGAACCTAGATGGTATTTGGTAACGGGGGCACACTGCCTCAATAAATTGTCTAGTTCCCTGTGAACTAACGGCGGATACCGGACGCACGTCTAACACCAACATAGTTGTCAAGGACTCAGTTATCCGCTTTGCAGTAGGATGACTGCTGTGATATTTCATCTTCCTCGCAAAGGACTGTTGAACAGTCAATTGCTTACTGGAAGTAGTACAAGTGGGCTTACGACTTCCCCTCTGGGATGACCATCGACTCCCAGCGGCAACAACAGCAGCGCCAGCAGCAGTAGGCGTTACACGCAAGGATGCATCGGAGGAATCCCAGGCAGGAAAGGACTCGTCAGACTTGCCAGTGACATGGCCTGCAGGACTATTGGCATTCCTGGGGAAGGAGGAAATTGACACTGAGGGAGTTGGTGGGGTGGTTTGCGTGAGCTTGGTTACAAGAGGAAGGGATTTACTGGTCAGTGGACTGCTTCCGCTGTCACCCAAAGTTTTTGAACTTGTCACTGACTTATTATGAATGCGCTGCAGGTGACGTATAAGGGAGGATGTTCCGAGGTGGTTAACGTCCTTACCCCTACTTATTACAGCTTGACAAAGGGAACACACGGCTTGACACCTGTTGTCCGCATTTCTGGTGAAATACCTCCACACCGAAGAGCTGATTTTTTTGGTATTTTCACCTGGCATGTCAACGGCCATATTCCTCCCACGGACAACAGGTGTCTCCCCGGGTGCCTGACTTAAACAAACCACCTCACCATCAGAATCCTCCTGGTCAATTTCCTCCCCAGCGCCAGCAACACCCATATCCTCCTCATCCTGGTGTACTTCAACACTGACATCTTCAATCTGACTATCAGGAACTGGACTGCGGGTGCTCCTTCCAGCACTTGCAGGGGGCATGCAAATAGTGGAAGGCGCATGCTCTTCACGTCCAGTGTTGGGAAGGTCAGGCATCGCAAACGACACAATTGGACTCTCCTTGTGGATTTGGGATTTCAAAGAACGCACAGTTCTTTGCGGTGCTTTTGCCAGCTTGAGTCTTTTCAGTTTTCTAGCGAGAGGCTGAGTGCTTCCATCCTCATGTGAAGCTGAACCACTAGCCATGAACATAGGCCAGGGCCTCAGCCGTTCCTTGCCACTCCGTGTGGTAAATGGCATATTGGCAAGTTTACGCTTCTCCTCCGACAATTTTATTTTAGGTTTTGGAGTCCTTTTTTTTCTGATATTTGGTGTTTTGGATTTGACATGCTCTGTACTATGACATTGGGCATCGGCCTTGGCAGACGACGTTGCTGGCATTTCATCGTCTCGGCCATGACTAGTGGCAGCAGCTTCAGCACGAGGTGGAAGTGGATCTTGATCTTTCCCTAATTTTGGAACCTCAACTTTTTTGTTCTCCATATTTTATAGGCAGAACTAAAAGGCACCTCAGGTAAACAATGGAGATGGATGGATTGGATAGTTTACTAGTATACAATTATGGACGGACTGCCACGGTTAGGTGGTATAAAAAAACCACGGTTAGGTGGTATATATTATAATAATAATACAATTATGGATGGACGGACTGCCTGCCGACTGCCGACACAGAGGTAGCCACAGCCGTGAACTACCGCACTGTACACTGGTTGATAAAGAGATAGTAGTATACTCGTAACAACTAGTATGACACTATGACGACGGTATAAAGAATGGAAAAAAAACCACGGTTAGGTGGTATATATTATAATAATAATACAATTATGGATGGACGGACTGCCTGCCGACTGCCGACACAGAGGTAGCCACAGCCGTGAACTACCGCACTGTACACTGGTTGATAAAGAGATAGTAGTATACTCGTAACAACTAGTATGACACTATGACGACGGTATAAAGAATGGAAAAAAAACCACGGTTAGGTGGTATATATTATAATAATAATACAATTATGGATGGACGGACTGCCTGCCGACTGCCGACAAAGAGGTAGCCACAGCCGTGAACTACCGCACTGTACACTGGTTGATAAAGAGATAGTAGTATACTCGTAACAACTAGTATGACACTATGACGACGGTATAAAGAATGAAAAAAAAACCACGGTTAGGTGGTATATATTATAATAATAATACAATTATGGATGGACGGACTGCCTGCCGACTGCCGACACAGAGGTAGCCACAGCCGTGAACTACCGCACTGTACACTGGTTGATAAAGAGATAGTAGTATACTCGTAACAACTAGTATGACACTATGACGACGGTATAAAGAATGGAAAAAAAACCACGGTTAGGTGGTATATATTATAATAATAATACAATTATGGATGGACGGACTGCCTGCCGACTGCCGACACAGAGGTAGCCACAGCCGTGAACTACCGCACTGTACACTGGTTGATAAAGAGATAGTAGTATACTCGTAACAACTAGTATGACACTATGACGACGGTATAAAGAATGGAAAAAAAACCACGGTTAGGTGGTATATATTATAATAATAATACAATTATGGATGGACGGACTGCCTGCCGACTGCCGACACAGAGGTAGCCACAGCCGTGAACTACCGCACTGTACACTGGTTGATAAAGAGATAGTAGTATACTCGTAACAACTAGTATGACACTATGACGACGGTATAAAGAATGGGGAAAAAACCACGGTTAGGTGGTATATATTATAATAATAATACAATTATGGATGGACGGACTGCCTGCCGACTGCCGACACAGAGGTAGCCACAGCCGTGAACTACCGCACTGTACACTGGTTGATAAAGAGATAGTAGTATACTCGTAAACTAGTATGACACTATGACGACGGTATAAAGAATGGAAAAAAAACCACGGTTAGGTGGTATATATTATAATAATAATACAATTATGGATGGACGGACTGCCTGCCGACTGCCGACACAGAGGTAGCCACAGCCGTGAACTACCGCACTGTACACTGGTTGATAAAGAGATAGTAGTATACTCGTAACAACTAGTATGACACTATGACGACGGTATAAAGAATGGAAAAAAAACCACGGTTAGGTGGTATATATTATAATAATAATACAATTATGGATGGACGGACTGCCTGCCGACTGCCGACACAGAGGTAGCCACAGCCGTGAACTACCGCACTGTACACTGGTTGATAAAGAGATAGTAGTATACTCGTAAACTAGTATGACACTATGACGACGGTATAAAGAATGGAAAAAAAACCACGGTTAGGTGGTATATATTATAATAATAATACAATTATGGATGGACGGACTGCCTGCCGACTGCCGACACAGAGGTAGCCACAGCCGTGAACTACCGCACTGTACACTGGTTGATAAAGAGATAGTAGTATACTCGTAACAACTAGTATGACACTATGACGGTATAAAGAAAGAAAAAAAAATACCACGGTTAGGTGGTATATATTGTAATACAATTATGGATGGACGGACTGCCTGCCGAGTTCCGACTGCCGACACAGAGGTAGCCACAGCCGTGAACTACCGCACTGTACTGTGTCTGCTGCTAATATAGACTGGTTGATAAAGAGATAGTATACAATACATACAACAATGAATATACTACTATACTGGTGGTCAGGCACTGGTCACCACTAGTCACACTGGCAGTGGCACTCCTGCAGCAAAAGTGTGCACTGTTTAATTTTAAATTAATATAATATTATGTACTCCTGGGGGCTCCTGCTATAACAACCTGCAGTGCTCCCCAGTCTCCCCCACAATTATTATAAGCTTTGCCTTTTATACATTGATGTGCAGCACACTGGGCTGAGCTGAGTGCACACAGACTGAGTCACACTGTGTGACTGGCTGCTGCTGTGTATCGTTTTTTTTCAGGCAGAGAACGGATATAGCAGAGAACGGATATATATTAAAATAAATAAAAGTTAACTAACAACAACTGCACTGGTCACTGTGGTAAACTCTGTCTGACTCTGCACAATCTCTCTCTCTCTTCTAATCTAATTTCTAATGGAGAGGACGCCAGCCACGTCCTCTCCCTATCAATCTCAATGCACGTGTGAAAATGGCGGCGACGCGCGGCTCCTTATATAGAATCCGAGTCTCGCGAGAATCCGACAGCGTCATGATGACGTTCGGGCGCGCTCGGGTTAACCGAGCAAGGCGGGAGGATCCGAGTCTGCTCGGACCCGTGAAAAAAACATGAAGTTCGTGCGGGTTCGGTTTCAGAGAAACCGAACCCGCTCATCTCTAGCCTCCACTGTTTTACCTGCGACAGATAATCTCTGTACTATTAAAATAATGGAATCTAAGATTAAATACCTAAGCATCCAAATTCCAAACAAATTGGAGAATTTATATAGATATAATTATCTCCCAGCAATTTCTTCTATGGAAAAATCACTGGATAAATGGCATAATTTACCTTTGTCACTACTTGGTAGAGTGGAAGTTATAAAAACAGTGCTCTTTCCAAGATTGATGTACATAATGCAAATGTTGCCTATTAGGCTAACAGTAAAAGATAATGGGGGTCATTCCGAGTTGTTCGCTCGCTAGCTGTTTTTAGCAGCCGTGCAAACGCTATGCCGACTCCCACTGGGAGTGTATTTTAGCTTCGCAGAAGTGCGAACGAAAGGATCGCACAGCAGCTACAAAATAATTTTGTGCAGTTTCAGAGTAGCTTCAGACCTACTCAGCACTTGCGATCACTTCAGACTGTTCAGTTCCTGGTTTGACGTCACGAACACGCCCTGCGTTCGCCCAGCCACGCCTGCGTTTTTCCTGGCACACCTGCGTTTTTATGAACACTCCCTGAAAACGGTCAGTTGACACCCAGAAACGCCCTCTTCCTGTCAATCACTCTGCGGCCAGCAGTGCGACTGAAAAGCTTCGCTAGACCTTGTGTGAAACTACACTGGCCGTTGTGAAAGTACATTGCACATGTGCATTGCGCCGCATACGCATGCGCAGAAGTGCCTTTTTTTTGTATCATCGCTGCGCAGCAAACATTTTCAGCTAGCGATCAACTCGGAATGACCCCCATTGCCCGCATTATGAAATTGTGTACCCGCTTTATTTGAAGGTCCAAAAAAAATAAGAATTTACTTACCGATAATTCTATTTCTCATAGTCCGTAGTGGATGCTGGGGACTCCGAAAGGACCATGGGGAATAGCGGCTCCGCAGGAGACTGGGCACAAAAGTAAAAAGCTTTAGGATTACCTGGTGTGCACTGGCTCCTCCCCCTATGACCCTCCTCCAAGCCTCAGTTAGGATACTGTGCCCGGACGAGCGTACACAATAAGGAAGGATTTTGAATCCCGGGTAAGACTCATACCAGCCACACCAATCACACCGTACAACTTGTGATCTGAACCCAGTTAACAGCATGATAACAGAAGGAGCCTCTGAAAAGATGGCTCACAACAACAATAACCCGATTTTTGTAACAATAACTATGTACAAGTAATGCAGACAATCCGCACTTGGGATGGGCGCCCAGCATCCACTACGGACTATGAGAAATAGAATTATCGGTAAGTAAATTCTTATTTTCTCTAACGTCCTAGTGGATGCTGGGGACTCCGAAAGGACCATGGGGATTATACCAAAGCTCCCAAACGGGCGGGAGAGTGCGGATGACTCTGCAGCACCGAATGAGAGAACTCCAGGTCCTCCTCAGCCAGGGTATCAAATTTGTAGAATTTAGCAAACGTGTTTGCCCCTGACCAAGTAGCTGCTCGGCAAAGTTGTAAAGCCGAGACCCCTCGGGCAGCCGCCCAAGATGAGCCCACTTTCCGTGTGGAATGGGCTTTTACAGATTTTGGCTGTGGCAGGCCTGCCACAGAATGTGCAAGCTGAATTGTACTACAAATCCAACGAGCAATTGTCTGCTTAGAAGCAGGAGCACCCAGCTTGTTGGGTGCATACAGGATAAACAGCGAATCAGATTTTCTGACTCCAGCCGTCCTGGAAACATATATTTTCAGGGCCCTGACTACGTCCAGCAACTTGGAATCCTCCAAGTCCCTAGTAGCCGCAGGCACCACAATAGGCTGGTTTAAGTGAAAAGCTGAAACCACCTTTGGGAGAAATTGAGGACGAGTCCTCAATTCTGCCCTGTCCGTATGAAAAATTAGGTAAGGGCTTTTATAGGATAAAGCCGCCAATTTTGAGACACGCCTGGCTGACGCCAGGGCTAACAGCATTACCACTTTCCATGTGAGATATTTTAAGTCCACAGTGGTGAGTGGTTCAAACCAATGTGATTTTAGGAATCCCAAAACTACATTGAGATCCCAAGGTGCCACTGGAGGCACAAAATGAGGCTGTATATGCAGTACTCCCTTGACAAACGTCTGAACTTCAGGAACAGAAGCCAGTTCTTTTTGGAAGAATATTGACAGGGCCGAAATTTGAACCTTAATGGACCCCAATTTGAGGCCCATAGACAGTCCTGTTTGCAGGAAATGCAGGAAACGACCCAGTTGAAATTCCTCTGTAGGGGCCTTCCTGGCCTCGCACCACGCAACATATTTACGCCAAATACGGTGATAATGTTGTACGGTTACATCCTTCCTGGCTTTGATCAGGGTAGGGATGACTTCATCCGGAATGCCTTTTTCCTTCAGGATCCGGCGTTCAACCGCCATGCCGTCAAACGCAGCCGCGGTAAGTCTTGGAACAGACATGGTCCCTGCTGGAGCAGGTCCTTTCTTAGAGGTAGAGGCCACGGGTCTTCCGTGAGCATCTCTTGAATTTCCGGGTACCAAGTCCTTCTTGGCCAATCCGGAGCCACGAGTATAGTCTTTACTCCTCTCCTTCTTATGATTCCCAGTACTTTTGGTATGAGAGGAAGAGGAGGGAACACATACACTGACTGGTACACCCACGGTGTTACCAGAGCGTCCACAGCTATTGCCTGAGGGTCCCTTGACCTGGCGCAATATCTGTCCAGTTTTTTGTTGAGGCGGGACGCCATCATGTCCACCTTTGGTTTTTCCCAACGGTTCACAATCATGTGGAAGACTTCTGGGTGAAGTCCCCACTCCCCCGGGTGAAGATCGTGTCTGCTGAGGAAGTCTGCTTCCCAGTTGTCCACTCCCGGAATGAACACTGCTGACAGTGCTATCACATGATTCTCCGCCCAGCGAAGAATCCTTACCACTTCCATCATTGCCCTCCTGCTTCTTGTGCCGCCCTGTCTGTTTACGTGGGCGACTGCCGTGATGTTGTCCGACTGGATCAACACCGGCTGACCCTGAAGCAGAGGTCTTGCCTGACTTAGGGCATTGTAAATGGCCCTTAGTTCCAGGATATTTATGTGAAGTGACGTTTCCAGGCTTGACCACAAGCCCTGGAAATTTCTTCCCTGTGTGACTGCTCCCCAGCCTCTCAGGCTGGCATCCGTGGTCACCAGGACCCAATCCTGAATGCCGAATCTGCGGCCCTCTAGGAGATGAGCACTCTGTAACCACCACAGGAGAGACACCCTTGTCCTTGGAGACAGGGTTATCCGCTGATGCATTTGAAGATGCGATCCGGACCATTTGTCCAGCAGATCCCACTGAAAAGTTCTTGCGTGGAATCTGCCGAATGGAATCGCTTCGTAAGAAGCCACCATCTTTCCCAGGACCCTTGTGCATTGATGTACTGACACTTGGCCTGGTCTTAGGAGGTTCCTGACTAGGTCGGATAACTCCTTGGCCTTCTCCTCCGGGAGAAACACCTTTTTCTGTACTGTGTCCAGAATCATCCCTAGGAACAGCAGACGTGTCGTCGGAATCAGCTGCGATTTTGGAATATTTAGAATCCATCCGTGCTGTCGTAGTACTACTTGAGATAGTGCTACTCCGACCACTAACTGTTCTCTGGACCTTGCCCTTATCAGGAGATCGTCCAAGTAAGGGATAATTAAGACGCCTTTTCTTCGAAGAAGAATCATCATTTCGGCCATTACCTTGGTAAAGACCCGGGGTGCCGTGGACAATCCAAACGGCAGCGTCTGAAACTGATAGTGACAGTTCTGTACCACAAACCTGAGGTACCCTTGGTGAGAAGGGCAAATTGGGACATGGAGGTAAGCATCCTTGATGTCCAGAGACACCATATAGTCCCCTTCTTCCAGGTTCGCTATCACTGCTCTGAGTGACTCCATCTTGAACTTGAACCTTTTTATGTAAGTGTTCAAGGATTTCAGATTTAAAATGGGTCTCACCGAGCCGTCCGGCTTCGGTAGCACAAACAGCGTGGAATAATACCCCTTTCCCTGTTGTAGGAGGGGTACCTTGATTATCACCTGCTGGGAATACAGCTTGTGAATGGCTTCCAATACCGCCTCCCTGTCGGGGGGAGACGTTGGTAAAGCAGACTTCAGGAACCGGCGAGGGGGAGACGTCTCGAATTCCAATTTGTACCCCTGAGATACTACCTGCAGGATCCAGGGGTCCACTTGCGAGTGAGCCCACTGCGCGCTGAAATTCTTGAGACGGGCCCCCACCGTGCCTGAGTCCGCTTGTAAGGCCCCAGCGTCATGCTGAGGACTTGGCAGAAGCGGGGGAGGGCTTCTGTTCGTGGGAAGAGGCTGTCTGCTGCAGTCTTTTTCCCCTTCCTCTGCCCCGGGGCAGATATGAGTGGCCTTTTGCCCGCTTGCCCTTATGGGGACGAAAGGACTGAGCCTGAAAAGACGGTATCTTTTTCTGCTGCGATGTGACTTGGGGTAAAAAGGTGGATTTTCCAGCCGTTGCCGTGGCCACCAGGTCCGATAGACCGACCCCAAATAACTCCTCCCCTTTATACGGCAATACTTCCATATGCCGTTTGGAATCCGCATCCCCTGACCACTGTCGCGTCCATAATCCTCTTCTGGCAGAAATGGACAGCGCACTTACTCTTGATGCCAGAGTGCAAATATCCCTCTGTGCATCTCGCATATATAGAAATGCATCCTTTAAATGCTCTATAGTCAATAATATATTGTCCCTGTCCAGGGTATCAATATTTTCAGTCAGGGAATCCGACCAAGCCACTCCAGCACTGCACATCCAGGCTGAGGCGATTGCTGGTCGCAGTATAATACCAGTATGTGTGTATATACTTTTAAGGATATTTTCCAGCTTCCTATCAGCTGGTTCCTTGAGGGCGGCCGTATCAGGGAACGGTAACGCCACTTGTTTTGATAAGCGTGTGAGCGCCTTATCTACGCTAGGGGGTGTTTCCCAACGCGCCCTAACCTCTGGCGGGAAAGGGTATAATGCCAATAACTTTTTAGAAATTAGCAGTTTTTTATCGGGGGAAACCCACGCTTCATCACACACCTCATTTAATTCATCTGATTCGGGAAAAACTACGGGTAGTAGTTTTTTCACACCCCACATAATACCCTTTTTTGTGGTACTTGTAGTATCAGAAATGTTCAAAACCCCCTTCATTGCCGTGATCATGTAACGTGTGGCCCTACTGGAAAATACGTTTGTTTCCTCACCGACGACACTGGAGTCAGTGTCTGTGTCTGTATCGACCTGAGGTAACGGGCGCTTTAGAGCCCCTGACGGTGTTTGAGACGCCTGTACAGGTATTAACTGATTTGCCGGCTGTCTCATGTCGTCAACAGTCTTTTGTAAAGTGCTGACACTATCACGTAATTCTTTCCATAAGACCATCCAGTCAGGTGTCGACTCGAGGCAATTGCTCCGCCTCCACACCATTTTCCTCCTCATACATGTCGACACAACGTACCGACACACAGGACACACACAGGGAATGCTCTGATAGAGGACAGGACCCCACTAGCCCTTTGGGGAGACAGAGGGAGAGTTTACCAGCACACACCAGAGCGCTATATATATACAGGGATAACCTTATATAAGTGTCTTTCCCTAATATAGCTGCCGTATATATTTATATGCCAATTTAGTGCCCCCCCTCTCTTGTTTTACCCTGTTTCTGTAGTGCAGGACTGCAGGGGAGAGTCAGGGAGCCTTCCTCCAACGGAGCTGTGAGGAAAAAATGGCGCTAGTGTGCTGAGGAGATAGGCTCCGCCCCTTTTTCGGTGGCCTTTCTCCCGCTTTTTTATGTAAAAATAGGCAGGGGTTAAATACATCCATATAGCCCAGGAGCTATATGTGATGTATTTTTTGCCAAAAAAGGTGTTTTTATTGCGTCTCAGGGCGCCCCCCCCCAGCGCCCTGCACCCTCAGTGACCGGAGTGTGAAGTGTGCTACCTTAGTGAAGACAGGACGTCTTCTGCCGCCGATTTTCCGGACCTCTTCAGTCTTCTGGCTCTGTAAGGGGGACGGCGGCGCGGCTCCGGGACCCATCCATGGCTGGGCCTGTGATCGTCCCTCTGGAGCTAATGTCCAGTAGCCTAAGAAGCCCAATCCACTCTGCACGCAGGTGAGTTCGCTTCTTCTCCCCTTAGTCCCTCGATGCAGTGAGCCTGTTGCCAGCAGGTCTCACTGAAAATAAAAAAACCTATTTAAACTTTTACTCTAAGCAGCTCAGGAGAGCCACCTAGATTGCACCCTTCTCGTTCGGGCACAAAATCTTAACTGAGGCTTGGAGGAGGGTCATAGGGGGAGGAGCCAGTGCACACCAGGTAGTCCTAAAGCTTTTTACTTTTGTGCCCAGTCTCCTGCGGAGCTGCTATTCCCCATGGTCCTTTCGGAGTCCCCAGCATCCACTAGGACGTTAGAGAAACAAGAATTTCACAACTGAAATTACAACTGCCGAAACAGAACAGTGGAATAGGTCTTCCTAATCTCACATACTATTCCCGGGCTTTACTATTCTGGTATTCTCTTGACTGGCTTATGGAACAAGACACTTATTCAGACTTTCAATAGATTGTGCTTTATTAGCTCCCTTCTCCCCAGACGTATTATTGCATACCCCAAAATCCCATATTCCTAAACATTTATAACAATATATTCCTTAGGGATACATATGAGGCATGGTGGTCAGTAAATGGTAAACTAAATCGGAACCCCCGGAGAACTGACTGGTTAACTTTCTGGGGAAACCCCATGTTTATTACGGCCATTGAAAATCCTGTTTTTCAGCAACTTCGACTAAAAGGTATAAAAGCCATAGCTCAAGTCTTTGATCCAGGGATAAATATGGCCTACCCAATTATTAATATTTCTCTTTCTTACAAATGAGTCATTATGTGCTCTCCCTTCCCACATCACTTACATCTTCTAATATCCAAGATCCTTTACCCTCTATAATTTCCAAATTTGCTCAAAAGAAATACAAACCAAAATATCTATATTTAGTTTTATTGAAACTAGAGATGAGTGGGTTCGATTCTCAGAAAACCGAACCCTACCGGACTTTACACTCCGAGCCCGGATCTGAGCCAGGCTTGGGTTTTCCCGCCTGACTCGGAAACCAGAACGAGGAAAAACGTCATCATCCCACTGTCGGATTCTCGCGGGGTTTGGATTCCATATAAGGAGCCGTGCGCCGCCACCATTTTCACTCCAGCATTGTACATAGAGAACTTGTCTCCGTTCTCTCAGTGTCCGTGTCTTGTGCTGCATCTGTCCAGTCACAGTGGTTGTGTCCTCTGCTGCCATATGTCCAGTGCTGCTGTATAGGGTGCTGTGTTGTGCTGCATCAATTAAGTGCTGGTGTATTGTGCTGCATCAGTCCAGTCACAGTGGCATCCTCTGCTGCCATATGTCCAGTGCTGCCAGGGGCGGATCCAGAAGAAAATGATAGGGGGGGGGGGGGGGGGGGCACCATGGAAGGGGCAAGTACATTTGCGTGCGGCTTCCGGTGCATGTGAGGTGGCGCTTCTTATACAATGCCCACAGTTGTAGCGCTCATTATGCAATGTCCACTGTACTGGTAGTGCCCCTTATATAGACCCCATAGTAGTGGTGCCCCTTATGCAATGCCCGTATTGCCCCCGGTAGTAATGTTGCCTGTAGTAATGCCCGCAGTCATTTAGTGAGTGTGGCCAATTAAAATGAGACGTGATACACAGACATATGCCCCCAATAGTGCAGTGCCAAATCCACAATTGCACCCACAGTGCCAGATCCACAATTGACCCCACAGTGCCAGATCCACAAATGCCCCCACAGTGCCAGATCCAAAAATGCCCCTACAGTGCCAGATCTAAAAATACCCCTACAGTGCCAGATCCAAAAATGCCCCCACAGTGTCAGGTATACAAATGCCCCCACAGTGCCAGTTAAACAATTGCCCCCACAGTGCCAGGTAAACAATTGCCCCCACAGTGCTAGGTATACAATTGCCCTCACAGTGCCAGGTATACAAATACCCCCACAGTGCCAGTTAAACAATTGCCCCCACAGTGCCAGGTAAACAATTGCCCCCACAGTGCTAGGTATACAATTGCCCTCACAGTGCCAGGTATACAAATGCCCCCACAGCAGGTATACAAATACCCCCACAGCAGGTATACAAATGCCCCCACAGCAGTGCTGCAGCTGCTTACCGCTGCTGCTGCCTCTCTGCCTGGCTCTGAGGGTATCAGGAGGAGAGCGCGGATATGTCTGGCGCAGGTGGAGGCGGCGTGTAGGACTTCAAACTAGCCGCCGGTTCGTGAGCCAATCAGAGCTCGCGGACCGGCTGCTCCTGATTGGCTGCCGGTCCGCGAGCTCTGATTGGCTCACAAACCGGCGGCTGGTTTGAAGTCCGCTACACGCCGCCAGATAGCCGCGCTCTCCACCTGACAGCTGAGACACGCTGCCGCCGGACTGTGCGGCAGCGTGTCCCAGTGACACAAGCGGGGGTGGGACGGGGGGGGGGGGGGGCACAAATGACAGGGGGGGCACGGGCCCGAGTGCCCCCCCCCCCCCCCCCCCCCCCTTTGGATCCGCCACTGAGTGCTGCTGTATAATAATAATAATAACAAGTTCCTTACAGTGTTACTGTGTTGTCCTGCATCAGACCTGTGGAAGTGTCCTGTGCTTCAGTCAATTCATTGACCA